>NC_052118.1:6481991-6590860 GCF_012273895.1 Zerene cesonia | reverse complement strand
TAAAAAGCAGTTATTTTTACTAAGTTACAAATATGTAAATGCAACATTACAGGTTTTACTTAAAACCAATTATGCTCTGTAATAAATAAAATTGATGATGAATTATTATATTTTTTGTACTTAGAGAATGGTTCTTTCTTAAGAAAAATAAATTATTTTCTAGAGAAAAAAAGCTTTATATGATAACTTAATATATCTACATTAAATACATCAAATTAATACCTTGATTTTCAAATCAATTGAACCTTTAATTAGAGTTGATATTTAAGAAAAAACAAAAATTAAAAAAAAAACGAAGTTTTGCTTCTTTATGAAATAAATGTGAAGACAGTAATCAAATACTACAATCCCTATCTGTTCAAGATTTCTGTTTACCTTTCAATATCTGTAAATATTTAATCGAATAAAACCTTTTCTGAAATCGCCCGAAATTAAATACACAAACAATAAAAGAAATACAAATAAGTACGCAGGTTTGTTATGCTATTTGAGGTGCTTTAAATCGATAGATTTTTTTATAAATTAAGTTATAAATAACAAAATTCTTCAGATATCATTTATATATTATCATAGACACAAAAAATATTTGAATAAACTACTACCACGGTAATACTATCCCACAGTATTGTAACTCAGCTGTATCAAATATACGTATTTTTCGTTTAAACAAATAAAATACTTAGTCAATGGAATAGAAAGTGTTTAATAAGAAATTATATTGTCTAAGATTGATAGATTTGATTGAAATACAGACGTGTTTTAATTTGATGAATGACTTAATAACGAATCGGTTTTATAAATTTGCGACCGTAAAACTTGAGCGCTTCGACTGAGACGCACTAAATGCTTTATTATTATTTTTTAAAGTATAAAAATTTCGTTTTTGAATACACAGCTTCTTTAAATGTCTTAAAATATATTAAATTGGTACTTGTGGTAATTCTTCGTAAAAAAATCGAGTTTAATCAGATGGGAATTAGAGGTTAATGTTTTAAAACAACACACCGACAATTCGTCACTGCGGCAAATTCGCAACTATTTGTCGTGCGCGTGCCGAGATCCAAGCGCGTCGGTATCACTACATAGTATAAAACAAAGTCGCTTTTTCTGTCCTTAAGTCCCTATGTATGCTTAAATCTTTGAAACTACACAACGGATTTTTATGGGTTTTTTTTAATAGGGTGATTTAAGAAAAGGTTTATATGTATGATAAGATATATTAAACTACTCCGAAATAACGCGTGCGAAGCCGCAGGCAACAGCTAGTAAGTTTATATAATGATTAGCTGTTCGCCCCGGCTTCGCCCGTGGTTATATATGTCACTCAGTGAAGTTGTAGCTTTCTAATGGTGAAAGATATTTTGCAATCGGTCCGGTGGTTTTTGCGTGAAAACGTTATAAAATTTACAAAAGTTTCCTCGTTATAATATTAGTGTTGATAATAATAAAAAACCATTTATTTCCATTTCCAACCAGATTTTACATACATTAGGTATATGAATATGAGACAATTATGCTTGAAGTAAAAATACTGTTAGATTGTATAAAAGTACTGATACTCTAATATTCACAGATATTGAATCGATTCGGAGTCCTATTAGCAGTGTTTATGAACTATTTGCTGAGGCGAGATATTCGTTATATTTCTTCTCTTGCGCTTGTTGCAACTTCTGAAGCTTCTTAACTAAACCCTTACTTAGCTCCTTGCCTTCGTGGTCGTGTGTAGGCAAACCCTGGAAGATAAATTGTTATTACTGACACACCAATTATAACAATTCTAATGAATGTAGTAGTATATATGTATGATGTAGGTATTTTACTGTAGACTGAAATAATTATTTTAACAAAAACCTAAATCGATTTCACATTGTCACAACTTTACGCCCTACAGCCCAAACTGCTGAACGGATTTTTGCTTAAGGTGTCGATGTCATCATTAGAATTATGGTAATGATATAGGCTATATACAAATTAACAGAATGGCATCCGCAAAATTAAAAAGAAGGGTGGGATGATTCTTTTTTTATCCTAGCAATATTAATATCTAATGAAAGATCTTAAAAAACCATAACAATAAAGCTAAAGTTGGGTATTGTTTTTATAATAATAATTCTTGCTTATATCTTGTCTGTTTATATTGTTAATAGCTGTTTGATTGATAAAGAAGTCATGAAAATGATAAACACAAAGAATCTAAGATACTTCTATACGGTTTGGTATTTAAATTGTCAAATAAATAAATATACCGACAGCATAATAGCTAAATATTACCATTACTGAAGGTCTCATGACGAGACCTGAACTAGACACTTGTGGAAAAATCTCAATAAGATTAATATTATGAAAGATTAACTTAATATTGATATGATAATTTATTAAATGAAAAATTCACCTTATCATCAAACTTGGAATATTTGTCAGTTTCCCGCTTGAACATCTCGCCGGGCGGTATTTTCTTCTGTTCTTCCTTCGCCTTCTGCGCTTTCAGCAATTCTTCTTTTTTCTTTTGCTTTTCAGCTTCAACTCGCTTCTTCTCCTCCCGCTCTCGTGCTAGCTCTTCTTTGCTTACAAGTTTCACAATTGTACGGTCTGTGGGGATTAATATGATGTTTGCTAAATATAATTTTAATATCTATTTATTAATAGCTACCTATTAATTTTACACAGCGGAGAACACAAAAGGGTGGAAATATTAATATCAAATACATAATATGCAAAATACATTTTTTGTTCTATTGTCATCGCTTTCCTATGATCTATCGTTTGTTTTTCAAAAATATAATGTAAATGTTTCTTCATATCCAAGTATCTGATCCGTGCCGTGTTGGCCGTCCGCCGCAATTGCAATAATTCTGTGGCAATTGTGAAAATGTGTCGGTGTGAAAAAGTGCGATTTTTTTTCAAATTGTATGAAACTGCACATAGTGTGCATATCCTACTAATATTATATCCTACTAATCCTATCCTGCTTACTACTAATATTATAGATGCGAAAATTTGTAAGGATGTGTGTGTGTTTGTTGCTCTTTCACGCAAAAACTACTGAACCGATTGCAATTAAATTTGGTACGTAGACAGCTGGACAACTGGAATAACATATAATCAAATTTTTATCCAGATATTCCTACGGGATACGGACTTACGCGGGTGAAACCGCGGGGCGAAGCTAGTTTTTAATAAAATTGGTTTGATAGTTATAGCGGAAACAACAAAATACGACGTCCGTTTAAAAGTCAAGACTTATGAAATATTTAATGACGAATCTGCTGTGCGTGTTGCCGAAATTCGTGGAATAAAGATACAACGGAATGGAATAAAGAACAAGTACAATCTTAGGTTCGAAGTGGGCATTATCTATTATCAGGTAAGTATTTATTAAAACTTAGAGCCAACTAAAAATGTGTTTAATTTATTACCTAAGCAGCGATAAAAATAGAACTCGCAATAAACAATCTCGAGGTTGTCGTTGGTTATTTTGTATTTAATAAGTTTAATCTTGATAAAATCTATTTACCCATAGGATCGTCCTAAGAATGTTCTATGAGGTATGGACGTAGTTGTCGGTTTTAAAAACGGGCATTGATCTATTTTATATATTGAGCTCGTAAACATGCAGTGAGGAAAATATGATAAATACTAGACGCTCCTTCCGGTTCCGCCCGGATATCACAAGATTTATCCTAAGAGAGCATTTAATCCCGATAAAAAATATCCTATCAGTTAAGTCGGCTCATACTATGACTGCATACCAAATTTCATCAAAATCCGTTAACAGTTTCAGAGTGATTGACGGATACACATTCAAACAAACAAACTTTCACATTTATATTTTTTTTTATGTGGCGACGCCACCGCCTATCAGCAATCACAAAGCTTTTATAGCTGTTGTGGAGTTGTTGCCGGCTTTCGAAGGTGAGAAAGAAGAGTGATAAGCTCTCTTTATTGCATAGTATAAAACAAAGTCGTTTTTGAACGTTTATATGTATAATGACACCTATTAAACTACTCCGAATTAACTCGTGCGAAGCCGCGGGCAAAAACTAATTTTTGTGTTTGTGTTAACGCCTGTGGGATTACAAAAGAGTGTAGACTAATCCACAAGGGTAGTGGTAGTACGTACTACTATTTCACGGTAGTATTAGTGTGATAGTGTTATTAGTGTGATGATCGAAATTTTAGGCTAATGATGATGATGATGATGATGATGAGGATTTACCGGGTTTGTCCTCCAGCCGCACGCCCAGCGCGGGCAGCACGCTGTCCCGCAGCGCGTCGCACAGCGCCAGCACGGGTGCGCACGCCGCGCCGCGCGCCGCCTCGCGCACGTGCCCGCGGAACGCGCTCAGCGCCTCCAAGTACGGCATCACCGCTTCTTCTAGCTGTGCGATTGTAGTTATTTATTACTAGCTGTGCCCACCGGTTTTACCCACGTAGTACCAGATGTTATATAGTCTGAAGCCTTCCACAATAAATTGGCTATCTAACACTGAGAGAATTTTTGAAATCGGATCAATAGTTCCTGAGATTAGCGTGATGAATCAAACTCTTCAGCTGTATAATGTTAGCATAGAAGGTGAAAATTATTAATTGATATTATATTGAGAACACGGTCTAGTAATACTTTTAAAAAGAACGATTTCAATTTTTGTGTATGTTAACGGAAACGTATTTATTGTATATTATTCCTAAAGATGCCCGGCGAGTACCAGAATCAAATTGTGTACATGTTTATAATTTTTGCACTATGATTATCAAAGTCAAAAATATTCAAATAACTTGGATGTAACAAAAACATTAGTATTGTTATAAATCATTTACTACCGTAAAAGCCAGTTTATATTTAATGTCATTAAAATACAATACATTTCAAAGCATTAAGACAGTTTTGTATCATGCGCAATTTAATGATATAACGAATACTGCTCTATTAATTTCTTCGTGTAAGGCGCGAAACTAATATTACGCAAGAGCTGAGTATGGGAGTTGAGTATACGGATTTTTTAATGCTCATTTTTAGAGTATCCATCCACCTCTTTATAAGTATGTGAATATAATAATTTTATTATAATTTTAATAGTATGAAAATACTTTATACATAAATATTACAATTTACATAGAACAATAATACTTTTATTGCGACAAAGCCATATTGTCAGTAATGCTGTTATTGATTGTAATTAAAGAAATATGTTTTAGAAGTACTGCAAGAAGCTTTATGATTTTTTTTTCTGAGTCAATTCACGCCACTAAATTCGAAAGTAATCGCAGCTACACTCTGCATAAATGCTAGAAAAAAACACATATCATAATCTTAAACTTACACAAACGTTGTTTGCGTCGCCAACTGGGAAACCGATGAGGCCTCTAGGACCCTCAATTGCTCCAAATATATGCAGTATATCTGTAACGTATCGCGCCGCAGACGCCAGGAGCGGTGAGTTCCGTGGTGTCGTTTGACGCAAGTATACGTGCACCGCACCCACTAGATCCCTGAGAGCATCTATCGCACTTCGAGTGTCTATATTATCTGTAATTTTAAAATTCGAAATTCGAAATTTAAAAAATATAATTTCAGTTCCACGACGACTTTAGTAAAGACGAGCGATTCATGTTATGTTGTGAAGGATTACATATCATGTGTTTAAGGTAGTCTAATTATGCCTTGCGGTTGTACCCTCGTCGTACATGATGTTATGTTGCCTATAGCCGTTTTTAAAAGAGATTTTTTTTAAAAACCGAACCAGTAGTGCCTGATATTAGGGTGCTCAAACTTAAACAATCTCTTCGATATAAAGATATCATCGCAAGTAAATATCGCAGATATTTATTTAAGCAAATTATTGAATGCAGTTGGACACAAAACAATACTTATTAGAATTCTGTTTATTTTTAATGTTATTCAGGCAATATTACAGAAATTTTCATTTTTATTGAATCAAATTAATAAACATAAAAGTAACTTAATGTTATCTTTTAAAAGCTTTAACAGATAACAATAATTTAACGTACCACAAAGTGCTGCATGTACTTGCTCCTTCACAGCTGAAATTTTATTAGAGAGCTGCTGTTCTTCTGGACTCCATTCTCCTCCGCAACCTTCATCATATCCACTTCGTAATGCATCTTTGACGGTCAAGAAGAATTCCTAAAAACGATTAGTAACCGATTTGGAAAAAATGTAAATGAATAATACATTATTTTGAATGTTGAAGTACAAACCACAAATATTAAAGCTATGATCATCAAACCCATTATCGTCTTTACCATAAGGGCGCACGGGGCCCGTGCCCAGGGCCCCCATCCTCATGGACCCCGGAGGACCAAGAATCTTCCATTTTTGTCAAGCACGAAAATATCTAATTCAATAATCGATTTAATTAATTCTTAAGCTTAGCACTTTTACTCACCAAAATTGCCCCATTGCTTATGTGTCCAAGGGCCCGCCCCCCCCATAGATTAAGACAGCCTTGACCAAACCGTGTGTTTCTCTGATAAAAGCTACTTTTAATTTTAAAGAACAAGCAAACTTACATTAAACAATTTTTCAGTCTGGATCGCCATTTCCATGGTATTATCGGAGTAATCCAGTGTATCTTTCCAGCTGTGCAAAAGGAAAGCGATGCGTAACTGCCGGGCGGTGTGACGTCGTAACGCGTCTGATATCGTCACGAAATTCTTCAATGATTTTGACATTTTGCAACCAGCGATAGTAAGATGACCAGTATGAAGGAAGTAATTCACCCATCCTGGCTTGTCAAAATATGCCTATGAAAGAAAAAACTTTGTAACTTATGATAATGCCTTCCCATATTTGTTACAAATATTACAAATATGAAAGTGTGTGTGCTTGTTTTTTCGTCTGTCTGTCTAAAGTCGCAAAGGAGTGTTTCTGTGATACGATTTATGTCTGGAGATATTTAGGACGTTAAAGCATGATACAGGCGACTTTTTAACGAGGGGAAACATCCATTTCTCATGGGAATTTCCTTTCACTACAGGGCCGAAACTGCGGGTCTAAACCATTATATAATTCTACATGTAATACTTCTACATAAATACATAAGAATATTCTTTTTATTATGTTAAACTTTACTATTACAATGTTATGAAAGAAAAAAATATTGTGAATAATAATTCGTTTCTATAAAATAACAATGTCCCTTACCACTACAAATTCTAAAATATACACATGTTATGCAAATTCACTAACATGTCAAGTGTACATTCACAATGGCATACTGACCTCACTTTGAGCCAATTCATTATCATGGTGGGGGAACTTCAGATCTACTCCTCCAGTGTGAATATCTAAATTGGAACCGCAAACGTCGCCCGCCATTGCAGAGCATTCGATATGCCAGCCAGGCCTGCCCGCGCCCCATGGGGAATCCCATGATGGTTCTCCAGCCTTGCTTTTTTTCCAGAGGGCAAAGTCATTGGGTGACTTTTTCTCCGCACTTTCATCACTCAAATCACCTGTAATTAATAAGGTTGTATAAACTTCAATTTCATTCTAGATTAAATAAAATAAGCCTGTGTACATTTTATCAGTGTGTATCATGTCATTTTTATATGAAGATACATAATGATGCATATTCAAATTGCTATTTTTTTTATCAATAGATGGTGCTACACATATAAAAAAAATATAACATGCTTACTGTTTATTTGACTCTAGCAACTTATATGAAAACAGGCAACAGGCAACATCTAAGGATATTATGTTATGGAATGCTTACCTTCTCCTTCTTGCAAGGATTTTGCATCCCCATATGCTTCTGGAACCAGCCGAGCATAGTGGTGTTTGTCTTTACCATCAAATTCACTAACATTGAAGTACACTGAACCTTTTGATTCGTAAGCAAGGCCATTATCAATAATTTTCTGTATAAATGCAATAATTTGTGGTACATACTCGCTAACTCTTGTTAATACATCGGGAGGTAGTATCTATAAGAAGATTATACAATGGTTATTTCAAAGACATGTTTATGTAAAATACAAAATCATAATATATTTTTCTCCGTTATGATTATTGACATACCAAAGATAATCAAAGAAGCATTAAAATTGTATGTTTTTTTAAATACTTACCGTATTTAAAAATTTTCAGATTAAATATGTCAAAAACTTAATTGAAAGATAAAGTTTAAGAAAAACTGAACATTTTAATTGAAGTCAACTTACATTTAGTGCCTTCATGTCTTTATGATATTCGTTTTCCCAATGCCTAGAGAGTTTTGTAAATACTGCATTGTCTGTAACACTCGCACCATATTTACTATCTAACCATTCTGATAGCGGATCTTTAGCAGATTTTAATATTTCAGTCTTAGCAGAATTAACCTTTTCTTCATCATTCAATTCTACAGCTCCTTTTAATTCTTTAACTGCTCTTGCAACACTGAAATGTAATATTATTTATTTATTTAATTATTATCTAATTTTTACATAAACTGAAGGATTAATCTAACTTATTTGTGGATATTGAAAAGTAGAATTTGACCCTTGATTGCATAGCAAACCCAGTTAAATTTTTTTTAAGTTAACGATAATTTTGTTAAATTATCAACAAATGATAAATGAGCTGTGAAATAATAAACTTTTAGTAGCATTGCCTAAAACTAAAAATCTTTACAAGCCACTAGTATTAAAAATAAAATGCTACTGAATCAATTTTGAAATATTGTATTCATCTAGTAGAATTCTAAATTTTTGAAGATCCTGGTTTGGATTGAGCAACTAGCATACACAGTTTCAACATTTACCACCGGTTCGGAAAGCAGTTTACTAGAAGCTACAGAGGAGAGCCGGCAAAGAAACTTTATATACAATATGTTAATATACAGTAATATTATAAAGAGGAAATATTTATATATATTTTTTTATTTTTGTAACATTTTCACACAAAATCCAGGACCCAGGAATGCTTCTACTTCACTGAGTGACATAGGCTACATGTACTACGGCCAAGCCAGGAGGAGTTAGTTAAATAGTCTTAATGTGTACTATTTCTGTAATACTCTGACACAGCAATGCAATGAACTCAAAAGACACTTTTCCATATTATGCATGTTGCAGGTTTGCTAATTTGTTTTTAATAAAACTTACTTATCTAGTAATTTTTGTAAACAATTTTTCTTGTCTATATCAGCAGTATTTTTCACTACTTCCTCGTAATAATCCACGACAGCAGTTGCATCGTCTACAATTGTATTAAGGCTTTTTTCCTCTCCAATATATTTCTCATATAAATAATTTTGTCTTCCTCTTTTTATAATTTTATCATCTATATCTGTTATATTCATCACAAAAAATATATCATAACCAAAATAGTCAGTCAGAACACGTCGTAGAATATCAAATGATATATAGGACCTGAAAGTAATTTGATAAATATTATTGTATGTTTTTTAAATATTATTCTAGGAAATGAATTAGGATATCAATAACACAATTAAAGTAACCTTGCATGACCCATGTGGGAAGCATCATACACTGTTGGACCACAACTGTACCAATTGACTCGATTACCATTGGAACACACGAACTCTTCTTTTTGGCGTGTAAGACTATTATATAGCTTTAAAGTTGGTCTTGCTTCCGAACTGATCGGCGGGCTCCAACATGGTTGACTTCTCTTCGACATTTTTAGATAGTAAGTAGTAGAACTATTCAAACACAAGTAAAATAAGACTATAAGTACATAACCTAAAAGTAAACCATGTAATTTAAGAATTATTGTATACATTTGATATAATAATATCAATATTAATTTGTTAATATTTTCATTACCAGTTTTTTGTTTAAAATTATATATTCTCCTTCATTTCTTTGAAGCACTTTATTATTAAATGTAATCGGAATTACTCATTTATACCCTAATACAGCTGGTAGAAACTTTGACTTTTCAGTTTTGACACGTGTGCTGACATCTGACAACAGCTGATGTCCATTTGGGGCAAGTGTCATTGTGACATTCTGTCGTTTAGAATAAAGAACTGCAATAAAACTTAGTAGGTACCTATCTACTATCTATTAATTAAAATAGATACAAATTATACATTACTGTTGCTTTTATAAAATAACGTTGTTTTTTTGAATAATCTGCAAATGTAACAAAAGTGTACCTTGTATAAAACTATTACCTACGAAAATGTATAGGTACTAACTACTAATATATCGGCGAATACAGACTAAACATAACTCATAAATTATTCACTAGAATTGCTTGTCAAGATATTATTTTGTTCTTCTTGCATGTGTGAATAATATTGAACATGTGTGTATAGATTGAAACATAAATACAAACGCGTTTAGCCTCTATTGAACTACTTTGTACATAGTACATTTACTCCATTTGTGTGTCTTTTTATATAAATTTAACTAAATCAAAGATTATTTACAAACTACAATGGCTCTCTGTGCTTGCAAATGTTTAAATGTTATATTACAATGTGATAAAATGGAAGAAATCATTGATATCGAAAGACTGGAGTTATCACCGACGGAACAAAGAGACATTTTTTTCAGTGAGGTATAATCGGTAAACATTATTCAACCTTGACTTTTTAGGGACATTTGACTTAAAGCTTTAAAATATTATATATTTTAATAGGAAATTAAGTATTAAAGGTATAATGATGAATAATACGAATACCGAGTGGATGATGATACAATATAACAAAACATCCACTTGAATTCATTGCAACAAAGGTTATTTTGGTAACTAGCTTATAGTTTTGTTTTCTATGAATTACAAATGTTATATAATGTTTATATGTACATTGTGTCATGTAAACATCTATGTAATGTTTTTGTTTTCGATTAATATCACACTTGTTACAGTTACTTGGTATATATTAAAAAAATAATTTAATACTTAAACATTTAAAAACAAAATGGACAAAGACATTTATTAATCTACTCTATAGGGATGTAAGTGGATATAGAATCTATCATGACTGAAAATCTAGTTAAACAAAACAGGCTAATCAGCAGACACTCTCAAAATATTTAAATGTGTTAAAGTTAAGCAATATCAGATAAAGTAATAAAATCAAAACAATATAAAATCAATCAAAACTGTATATAAATCAAAGAAGCAAATTAATTTCCTCTTTTCTTTATTTAGTTTTGAATATGTTATGGTCATTTAGATTATGAATAATTAAAATTAAATAACATTTTTTTAGAAATTGATATCCTGCCCATTAAGTTCACTGAGGAATACTGTTGTGCAATCAGCACTTGTCGGAGATCGTGTTGTGGGACGATGGACTCTAGAGTCATGTTTGGCTTGCGGGCAAACAACTTTTGCAAAATTGCAAGAAAAAGATTTGGCACTTGTGAATAAATCTATACAGGTAAATATTTTAAAAAAATACATATTCATATTTACAAATAAAACCTCTTTGAAGCAAAAGAAATGAAATTCTATCCTAATTTTGTTTATAATAAATAGTAAATTGTTTTTTGGTATTACTTCACTTAAGTTTTTGATACTTTCATATTAATTATGGTGTATGGATTTTCTAGTTCTTCATTTTTATATGTCAAAACATGTTTACAGACTACACAAGAAAACATTATTAACCTTAAAAAAGCAACAAACTACTCTCCAGTCTTTAACCTGCTTGTACCCGATTTATCAAATGATGCTGACATGAAAGAAAATATAGATACTAATAATCATGTTATAAGTACAAAGAATAATTTATCGTCGATGGCAGTAATTGGTTTAAGGAAACAGTTAAATCAGAACCTGCAGTCACAACTAGAAGCAATAGAAGAAGCTGTGAGACAGTATAAGGAACAGAAATATGCAGAGTATGAAGCTTATAGAGAGAGAGCTCAAAGAGATCATAAAATTTTATCTAGGTGAGACATTTGATAAGGAATAATAATAGTTTGTTTGTATTATTAACATGAGAACACGCATTTGAAATCTATCTATTTTTAACAAATAATCTATGACATTTCTGATTTAGCTGATGCAGTAAAAAAGTTTATTCATCAGCTTTAAACAAATGAGTGCTAATTTCATTTGACATGGCATAGAATTTATTTGCTTGTCTAGTGCTTGAATATTTGGCACCGATGCTAATGTTTACAACTGGGTTAAGCAATCAACTAAATAGTATTAGTGTATTGGTATCTTCATTATTTTCAATTATTTGTATGTGAATATTATCTTTTAATTAAAGTGTGTTAAAAATATAATACTACAAAGTAAACATTTCTTTTTAGGTTTAAAAACAATGCTAATGTGGAGGCAATCAATCTGTTTTTTTTTTGTGAAATTATTATTAAAGCAACATTGTTATGTAATAACCATTTATTTTTGTACAAAGTGTACATGTGTGTGCCCTGAGTACCTACAGAACCAGCTGAGATTATATTGCATAAATATGAACATGTTTCATTTTATCTCTTGTAGTCATTTAAAAAAAGAAAGAACAAATTATTTCAAAATGTTTCCATAGTAATTTTTAAGCTAAGATTCTTTGATAAAATTCCAGTATTATAAGCAAAACAAGAAACAATGCAGATAATGAAGGTTGGATGAACAATAATAGTGTGGACAATGGCCCACCATCTCCCCTCGCCCCACCTCTGCAGAGACGAAGACTGTCCTCCCTTAAAGATGCTAAGAAGTTTACACACAATGTTGAAAAGGTACAATACTCTTGATAAATGTAACAGATTGTTGATCAAAAAACCTTTTATATATTGTTTTCTTTACTTTCAACAACTTCCTGGTTTTATTTAAAAAATACTAGCTTTTGTTTTTTTTCCTAATTTAACGCGGCTTCGCACGCGTTTAATCGATTAATAGATGCTATAATACCTCTTGAATTTCTATCTATTAAAAAAAAAACCCCATCGAAATCTGTTGCGTAGTTTTAAAGATTTAAGCATACATAGGGACAGAGAAAGAGACTTTGTATTGTACTATACTATGTCATGAAACCTATGTATAATATTCAGTAAAATAAAATTGTTGTTTTATTAAGATTTGCTTAAGTTGTGGAGACAATGTCTATAGTTTATTATTTAGATACATAAGATATGGAAGAAGCTAAATAAAATTGTGTGCTTAAATTTTACAGCTGTTTATAAGTTGTGTTATTATGTGAACAGACAAATGCACAGATTCCTCATGAGGAGGATTCCTTGGATGCAGAAGATATCTTCGACTTAGAGGGCATGGATTCTCGAAACATGGCCTCTGATTTTGACGACTATGATTCCGATCGTAAGTATATTTTTTATGGCGGTATTTTTATATAAGAGGTCTGAATTGAAGTGATTCCATTGAAAATATGAAAAATCAACAAAGTATAAAAAATATCTGCTGTACATAAATCATGAAATATGTACAGCAGAAATAAAAAAAATTCAACAATGCTCAAGCTTAGTTTATTTTTTTTTTTTGAAAAGTATATTTGGATGGATATTTGTATCATTTAAAACATTATATAAAAAATGGTGCCCCAAAATAGACAAAAAATGGACATCTATTACTTTACAAAATTTCTTAATTCCTGCTCCGAAAATTTATTCATTTTCAAATTGTGAAATTATGATTGCGTCAATTAAATAAACCATTAAAGAATTTTCATTTTTTTTAAATTTTCTAATATGTAACTATATCTTTTTTAATTTGATAGCCGTAATAGTAGAAAATAATAAAAATAGTTTAAAAAAACTAAAAAACACGCTTTTCAAGCACGTCAAACTAAAAACTATAAAATAATTTTTAATATAAGCTGAAAACAATAATGAACGAAAAATACTAATATTGTTGTGAATAATTTTTAATATAAACTGAAAATAATAATGAATGAAAAATACTAGTATTGTTGTGAAAAAAGCGTGGGGCGCTTTGTGCCATATTTTTCGTGTATTGAGCAATGGGATGATGGGATGAATGATGGTTCTTGATGAGTGTACGAAATTTGAATGAAATCTGCATGTTTAAAGTGAGAAATAAGGTGTTTTCGTTGGATTAGATATTTGGATAGTAGATTCTTTCACTCTCATAGTTATCACAAATCCCAGGACACCAAATCAGAGTTACATGGGAATTACGGTTTTACTGCGGAAAGGGTACCTGAGGAAACGGCCAACCTACACATTTACTGCCCGGAATTTTACTAGAAAAAATACCATCCGGTTTATGTAAGAAACATAAAATAGAAAAAATTAAATTTTTTTTTTCCGTCCCAGACGAGATTTGAACCTACGTCCACGGAGCCTGTCGTTGTACGTCAACTAAGACTGGCGCCTTAGCCCGTTCGGCTAACGAACGAACTAACAGTAACAGAATGTTATAACAGTCATAAGCTGTTAGCCCTTACGTAGAGGATACGTAAGGAAATTGTTAAATCCTGGCGCTCCTGATCAGGATAATGGGATAAACTTACTATATTACTCTATTGGCACCAGTTCTTAATAAGTGTACAAAGTTTGAATGAAATCGGTTCGCGGGAAGTGAGAGAAAAACGGGTGTGAGTTACATACATACATACATACAAACATACAAGTGAAGCTAATAAAAGCGTGTTAAAAAAAAGCAGCTACATTTTCGGTAGCATAAAAAATTAGAAGCTAGAATTTTTACTATGTCCTATACACAATACACACAAATAGATAATCACATTATTAACACGTAAGTAACTGTGTGTTGTGCAGCGGAGGGCAGCAACGACGAGGGCATCCACATAGCGCGCGGGCGCGGCGCGCCGGCCGACATCGCGCGCTCGCTGCCCGTCAGCGTGCCCGTGTACCCGCACCACGCGTCGCACGCCGATGTGGACGACTTCGTGAGTTCCTTTCTTAATTATCTACGGAACTAGTGTTGTTTTTTGCTTCTTACATGTTCATTTCATGTTCCCTTTTAGATATTTTATTCCCCGTAAATATGTTTTCTTCACGATGAGATTTTTTCTGTTAATCATCTAATTTCTATGTGTACTATATTTGCCATTAAAGTCGGTTAAGATGTTCCGACGGAACCGTGTGTTCGTCCCGTTTTACATCCATAGGTTTTTATATAAAAAATTATTAGACATTTTATAAAAATATGAATGTTGTCTCATAAAAAAAGATATCTCTTGATTGTCTCTTGATTTTTGTTGAGCTATTAGTTCGAGGTTACGGTGAAAAAAATTAATTACAAATCATAAATGTTGTTAACATGGAACAGGAGGAGACCCAAGACATAGCGGCGAGCATCAAGGCGCTGGCGCGCTCGGTGCACGGCGACGTGTTCGAGCTGCCGCGGCCCCGCTTCTCCACGCAGATCTAGCGCGCCCGCGCCCTCGCCCGCGCCCGCGCCCGCGCCCGCGCCCGCGCCCGCGCCCGCGCCCGCGCCCGCGCCCGCGCCCGCGCCCGCGCCCGCGCCCTCGCCCGCGCCCGCGCCCGCGCCCGCGCCCGCGCCCGCGCCCGCGCCCGCGCCCGCGCCCCGTACGTATAAGAACGCGGCCCCACGCCGCTCGCGTCTTTTCTGTGGCGCAAACACGATCGCGGCCCGATTTATTGTTAATATTTTAGACAGGGTGACGCTCAAATCACGCTCAAAATTTATTACCTAGAATGGGTGTAGACAGTACAAAGTGATAAGACTTTTAAATGATCTCAAATAGACGAATGGTTATATACATTTCACGAGCGCCGCGATCGTATTCGCGCCACCTCCTAGTAGTAAGGACCTGCTCCTAAATCAAAGTCAATATCGTGTTGTGTATATCGTAGTGTAACAGTGTGCTTGAGTTGTGGTATACATTGGTGCTTTCGATATGTGATCTGTGACCCTAACCCATACAATATACTGTTAAGCTTCCGTGAGATAAAGCATTTATGCCGAAGTCCAATAGATTGCGAAACTGGCCTTTCAAATTACTTTTCCTTCTAATAACCGATTTCTATATTGTAATGCAAATTGATTTATATCTCATAGATCTTAAGACATAATTTAACTGGGTTTTAGTAAAAAATAATTGTCTTATATTGAAAGAAGGGAAAATATCAGAACACAATGGCACAAATACTTTCCGTATAAAAAACAAATGTTTCGCAGTCTTACGAAGAAGAACGAAGATATTTGAATATAAAGATATATTATGACGAGTGATGTGACAATAGTATATCGATTTGCACATATTAACGCCATGTAGTAAGTCAAGTATCTAAAATCCCTTAGTTAGGTTTTATGATCATTTTTATGTAAATAAAATCATTTTTTTTTTTAAATAATTTTTGACGAAACAAGTTTAAACAGTTTTCTACTTTATAACAAAATAAGACTTGAAAATCTAAGGGCATGCACTAATAGAAATGTAGTATATAAACAAGAGGCTATGTAATGTTGTTATTGTCTGATTTATTTACTCATACTACCAAAAAGATTTGTTATTACATCAAACATAAGAGTACAGTGTTATAGTGAAAGTGTAGTTAATGCAAAATTAAACTACATTTTTTCAAAATAATAAAAATATAATTCTCTAATTTGTTTTATCGTAAATGCGAAGTAGTTTATATAACCGCGTTATCATTGTGTATTTTAAAAATACACGTATCATTTAATTTTAAAACAATACGAATCTATAAACAATGTACGATTATGAATATTTAATTATAATCATAGTTAGATGAAATAGGCAGCATAATAATTAAGTTGGAAGTCAAACTAATGTGGTTTAATTTTGTAGCTTTGATTGTAATGTTTATTGAACATATTGTATCGTATGTTAACTAACATCTAAGTCATATCTCTGTTAACGATCGCTTCAGAGTTTTCTATTAGTTATATTATCGTCGTGTTATTCTAATGATAAGTCGAAATTGTACAAAAATGTTAATTACTTTCATTTACTAGTCTTTTAGGGTCACGAAAATCATTATTAAATTTGTATTCACGTTTGCAAATGATTTAATTCATGAAGTTGTATATAGATTCCCCTCCCTACGTTACGGTATGGGATTGTAAAATTTAATATACCTAATATTTTTATATCCACTATTTTGAATGTTATTCGAACAGCTGGACCTGGAAGGAGTGGGATAAGTAAGAGATGATGTATTTTACTCGTAAGAATTCTATTTCTTTGATACAAAGGTATAATTTTAAGAGTTAATTCTTTAGAGTCGAAAAGTCCACGGTTATCAGTGTCTTCCAATAGCACTGTTTTATAAGTTTTACTTGTGTTTTTACTATTGTGATGTCGAATTCAGTCAGTTGTTTACTTTACTTATTATATTATGTTTTTCTGGTGTGACGACAATGCGAAGGACGTTGATTGTATTGAATATTAGTGATTTACGTAATAAAAGAGAAAGATAAAATAATATTGTTGTTTTTATTATTTTACTCTCCTTAATATTTTTTTTGTTTACTTTTAAAACCAGTTGAGGTTAAAGAGGTAAAAGGATCCATATGTTTAATTATATGCTGCTATGTTACAAGTTCGATTTTTTTAACAATATGAAATATTTGTTCGAACAAAATAAATATACATAATAGACATGGAAATATATATATTCATACAGTATTGATACATTCTATATCTTGTATTACGTAAACGTTACTGTCGTAGTTAATTAATAAAATATTCTTTTATAATAAAAAATATCATGTTGACCATAGATATAGGAAGTTTCTATAAGGTATTTTATATGAACGATGCCAATTTGACAATCATGAACATTTCGTTTCCATGGTTACCGCGTCACAACAAACTCACGTTCGATTTCGTTTGAAGAGCGTCGTTTAAGCTAAAAGAAAGTAATGATTGGACTGAGACATAACGTGTCCAGGGGGATGGATAAACCACGAACAGCGCTGATTATAGATGACGATGATGATGAATTGTACACGGGGTTTAATGATGTATCGCCAGCTCTGGATACGAGAGGCATACAAGAGGATACTGCTTTACAACAAACGTTGCGGACGGCTGGAATAGGCAGACAAGCCCCTAGTAGGATGGGAACTGGGGTAAGGAAATAAATAATTGAAGTAAAAATGTTATATTGTAAAGTGGTAATAGAATCGTCATTCGCTATAGAAGCTAGAAAAATGCCAAGTAAGTGTATATCGCTCAAGACGTCATTATTTATTTACGGTACGTAATTGTTGGGAGATTAAATGAACTATTTGTTACCTGAACTTACTTTAGGATCGGTTTTGAATCGTCACCTTACATATTTAATATTCATTATTTACCGCCGGTTCAGGAAGAATAAAATATAATCTATTCTAGCTTTCCGCCCCCGACATCTCCCGCGTAGTTAAAGGAAAAAAAAAATACACATCTAGGTTTTTCCCCACAAAGTACCCCATCACGTGGCATTTCCGGGATTATAACTATCCTAATAAAATAAATAACTATGCTAGTAATACTATCTTTTCTCGAATTACAAGGTATCTTTGTACTAAATTTGAGGTCGAAGGCGTGAAGATGGGACAGACTGACGGTTACTTTCGCATTTGCAAATTTTGGTAGGTATAATAGTACACATACACACAAAGTAATGGTAACACTATATCTATACCTCTTCCCTGTTATATATTTTAACACAATACTAGATGTTCCGTATGGGCACGGTGAACGTTCGCGGCTCGCGCGCGGGTACAGCCGCGACCCGCCCCGTCACCGCGCACAGAGCTGCCGGCTACACTTCCACCACTAGAGACAGCAGCGCCAAGGAAGAAAAGAGAGAAGACACGTGAGTGTTATTGTTACACCTACTAAATAGACGTGAAATATTTTTCAGCGTGAACTAGGTCGAATAGCGGAGCAAGTGAACAACGTAGAATGTCTGTCTAATCTTTAGATTGTCATCAATATACAATTGGCCATACAATTTACAATTTAGTGTGTAAACACTTCCTTGCCCAAGGCAAATTATTCAAATTTTGCCCTCAACATGTTTCAGTACAGTCAAACCTGATATATTGAATGCCTGTTTGTCTGTCTGTAACGCTTTGAATAAAATTTGAAAAAAGAAATGTTCAAAATTTTGTTAAAAAAACATCCCCTAAAGAGTTAAAGTATTGGAATGAGTATGTGAAAGCTATTTGTCGCAAAGAATCCGCGGGATAAGGAAAGTTAATCATATAAATTATTAGTGTACTTCTATAATTTATACAATCAAAATTACAGAATAGAGGACAAGATAAAACAAATGGAAGCAAAAATTATGGTCCTAGTAGAGGAATCTTGCATGCTTAGTGCTCGAATATCCGACGACGACTCTAATAGTAGTAAAAGGGAACAAGATCTTACACAGGTAACTAGGTTGTATTCGAATCAAAACTAGTTCTATAAATTTCAGTATCCATATCTTCTAAGATCTTCATTAATTTCAGGCTTTAGCTAAGGCCCAGGAAGCATCCACTCTAGAACGACAATTAATAAGGATGCAAGAACAAGCCAATTTAGGGGACTCTCATAATTTAGATCTTACTTTCTGTGTAAGTAAAATTAATTGCAAGATATTTTCATAAAAAATAAACATAAAATTATCAATAATTTTATTCCATTTTAGGTTCTTTGCAATTTAGCGGACCAATACGCACTCAATGAAATGTATACAGAAGCATTAAATACCTATCAATTGCTCACAAGGAATAAATTATTCCCCCACGCAAATAGACTGAAGGTATAAGCGGCATTAATTATTTGCAAATATATACATTCATACCCCCAGGTAATCTATATTTTAACGCTTATAGGTGAATATGGGTAATATATATTTCAAAATGGGAGAGCATCCAAAAGCACTCAAGTTATACAGAATGGCATTGGATCAAACGCCTACCGCAGAAAAAGATTTAAGGTATTATATTTGTTCTTTGCTTCAAGAAGCTTCTTTTTTACTTTTTATTGTTTTAAATTATTTCCTACTTTTGTTTATAATCTACATTTATATTTAAATATTATGACTATACCAGAATGAAAGTGATGCACAACATAGGACTACTTCTGGTACGAATGGGAAAGTTCCGTGACGCTGTCACTAATTTCCAACATATTATGCACGAGCAGGGCGATTTTCAGACAGGTAATATAATAATGTTTATTTATCGGCTTCTTTCCTGTACGAAAACACAGATTTCTTGTGAGGGTTAACCGGTTTCCAAACAAGGCTTTCTCTAGCTCCACAACACAGTTCCATTCATAATTTCCTTTTTTTTATTATATTTCAGGTCTGCATTTGGTTCTCTGTTCTGTCGCATTAGATGACGCAGAAGGTGGAAAAGCGGCTTTTCATTCCATGCTGGACGTTGAACTCCCGAATTATCACCATGATATAGCAATAGATGATGTAAGGAAAATACAAATAAAAGTTTTTATCCCTATAGTACCTTATATTTATCATGACGCCATAGATATTTTCAATTTAACCCCACGTATGATATTATAGGTATTTAAATGAAGTGAAAATTAAATCCATGGTTGTTTCACCACTATTATCTTTATGCCATACGAAGAATGCGTATGCATAACAAAAATGTAGACTTTTGAGAATGATTGCTGATTGGCTGCTTTCTAACATGTCGATATCTGTATGAACCTAAGAATATAACAAAAAACTGAACACCTTCGTAGTATGTACATGCAACATTATCGCTGAATTGTATAATTACACATTGAAGGAGAGCGACGCATACGAGTGCGTAGTGCGCGACGTGGTGCGCGGCGACCGGCTGTCGCGGTGGTCGCGCGCGGCGGCCGCGCACGCGGACCGCTGCCTTGCGCTGGCCGCCGCCGCGCTGGCCAGGCCGGCCGCTCGCCACCAGCGGGATGATGACTTGGGGTAGGAATAGACTAGACAGTGGAACATAGTGAACTGGATGACTAAATTGAATTTGTTGAGAAGGTTTCATCAAACGCTAATATTTACACGCGAAAATTTTAAAGAAATTTTATAATATTACAAATAATCAACTCGTCTTTTATCCCTCTACTAAATTAAACAAAACGTATGTTTTAACTTTTATTAGATGTGTTACCTATGCATTCATTTACTATTTTTAGAATAATATTTTACTTTGAAAATTAGTCTAGTAAGTTATTCTAATATTATAATTGGGAAAGTGCATTTGTTTACTTGTTTGTCTTTCTTTTTAAAGTGGTGCGTCCTGGTGCGTGGAAGCACTTCGAGGGTACTCCGGAGGCGGGGCTGGCGCGCGATTAGAACTAGGCAGCGCTCTAGCGTCACTACGTAGTGCTACCGCAGCTGGCGGGGGCGGTATGGCCACAGGGCTGAAAGCGCTGCAGCGGCTGAAAGCGGTGGCGAGGGCACACCCTAACGACCGCGTTCTGCGTGCAGAAGCAAACGCTGATGCAGCATTTGTCGCTTACGCGGTATTTCTCTCTTAGATGTAACACCTGAAATCATAATTTTTTGAAATCATTCAAAATCAAAATATGTGATACTAGCTGCGGCCCGCGGTTTCGCCTGCGTAATTCTGCATCTTGTAAGAATATCGGGATAAAAAGTTACCTATGTGTTATTCCAATCGTTCAGCTATCTACGTACTAAATTTCATTGCAATCGCTTCATCAACGGTAAAACATCCATTCATACATACTTAAAAAATTTCGCCTTTATAATAATAGTAGGATGATTGTAAGTTATCCTAATTAATTGTCTCAAAAAACATAATAGTCCTGTATGCGACAGTTGAATTACATCCCAATGTTCTGCTTATGTATTTATCAGGCTTTAATGCACTGAACAATACAGTTTGAAATTTAACGTATACAATACGAGAATTGGCACTATTATCGCTACATTGCTATTTCATCCCAACAATCATATGTAAGGAGAGAAATTAAGCAATATTAGCTGTTCTTAATACAAGCAAAAATAATTTTTATATTACAATTCCACAGCTGGGAAAATGGTCTGAAGCAAAATCATTAAGTGAAGCTGCATGCCGAGATGATCCCTACTCATGTCCAGCGCGAGTCACCTCTGCGCTTTCTGAACTTGCCTCAGCCGGGAACGCAATCAGCGACGGCATCGCTAATATCCTCAACCAATTGTCGGCGGCCACGCATCTTGATCCCGCTGACCTTGTTGCTATGCACGATATGGGTATGTTTTACCGCAATGTATTCAGGCTGTTATTGATAATTGCTATATGTGAAACATGATTATGACAGTGTGACATTATGAAAAAAAAATTCGTGATGGCCTGTGAAGAACGTTAAGACACTGTCGTATAAAAAGGTATTTAAGCAAGCTATTATTTAGTGTTCGTTTAGATAATGTGGCGATTGTCATTACTCAATAATAGTCAATAATATAGTAATCATGAAAATGCAGATCGGAGATGACGGGTACACACAGTATTCTCTCACATCACAAATAGATTGCAATTTTTAACAATGTAAATTTTGTTAATAAAAAATAACTTTAAATCGTTGAATCCAATTTTAAAATCTTCTGGATGCGCGGCAGTCTAAAGATAGTGTCCCGAGCTGCTAACAACACGGTGTGACTAGCGGGCTCGTTCTTCTCGCGTTTCGTGATGATTCCCACACGATTGGCCAGTTTTAACGTCTTCGTTGAGCGACGGTATATATATTATACTGTGATATTATCATACACGACTGCTTTATCTATCCCATGCATATCTTTGCATCTGGCGCAGCGCTGGCGCTGGAGGTGTCGGGTGAGGAGGGCGGCGCGGAGGCGCGCTGGAGGCGCGTGCGCGGCGCGGGTGGCGCGGGCGCCACGCTTCGCGCATTGGCCGCCGCCGGCCTGGCGCGCCTCTCGCGGCTGGCGGCCCGGGACGCTGCTGCCGCTAGCGCCGCCGACCACTGGTATGATGACCAATAAGAATGAACTTACTGTTGACCGCGGCGTCGCCCGGGTGCTCAAAGACAATGAATTGTGATGACTCCATCTATGTGATTCTTGAGAGTGATAATATAAGCACCGCAATAAGGAATGGGATGCGTGGCAGCACGGTAACGTTGCAGCTCGATTTGATTTGATTTTGCGTTTGGAATTAGATTAAATCTGATTATTACCTTACGTTAAAAAAAATAAATAGTGAACTTAAAATATTAATACTTTTTCCAGGTACAGTATGATAGGCAACTGGGACGCGGGTGTGTCGTGTGCGCTCGCGAACTTGCACAGCGAGCTCGGTGATACGCACACCGCTAAACATCATTATCAAGACGTAAGTAGGAGAATTTTCCTTGAATAGCATAATGATAAACACTATTACATTATCGAAATTGTAAGCAAATAACTTTTTCAAAACACAGACAACAAGAACACGAGTTATGAGAGCAAATGCTTATATATTTCTAGAGTCACCAGACCAATGATACTTATTCGAATGAAAAAATCTCTTAATTCGTTTTCTCCTGTTATTTTCTTACATCAATACTATATTTCAATAATGTGTCAGTTATTTTACTAAATAACTAGTTATTACTAAATAAATAGTTATTATACTAACTACAAAACATTTTAAGCTGGCGACATTCATGAAGCTGGGGTGGTTTCAGCTCCTTTTAGCTTCCTTTCCATTTTTCTTACCAAAATATAATGTGACGTCCATTTGGGGAAACTATAACAAAACATTCAAATACTTTCTAACAGTCAAACTGTTTGATGTGTGGTGTAAAAAACATTTAATAAAATTAAAGGTAGAAGCAGTGTGGCCGTGCGAATTGACCGCATTGCAATGGTTGGCTGGCGAGTCCACACCGGAGGAGGCGTTGCAGTACTACCGGCGGGCTGCACGCTTGCAGCCCAATAATGTGAGTCCTATTTATTTCTAATAAGCAAATTTAAGTTATCTATTATCCAAAGAATTCAAAAAAAATTCCGCATAAAATTGTTAAAAACTGTATGTATGCACTATACACTCAATTAAATTCAAGATACGTGTAAGAATTTTGTCTAGAGTAGGATTATAAGTTAGATTTATTTCATACATTTTATTGATGCAAATGCTTAATACTTTTAATTTTATAATTTGTAGTTTATTCGCGTTAAAAACAGGGAGGTCATCTGGTTAGGATATATATACAATCTTAAACAAAACAGTTTAATGAAAACAAATTGTCTCAAATTCATTTTAAGCACTCATCAGTATCGCTAGATTCTCTAGTTTCATTTCATATGAATGAATTTTGTTCTCTGAGTTCCATGTCATCCCAATTCCACGTGATATTTCATCACGTATCACACGGTGGCAGCACCATTTCCTAAAATTAGCGTTTATTATTTCTATTGCGTCATACAAAATAACGTCATTTGTTTTGAACATGTAGTTATTGACACAAATATAATTTTTTTATTTCTGTCCAAACCTATACTATACAATTAGATTAGTTCATAGTGGTAAGGCGAGAAGCGAAGCATTGTAATGCGATTACTTTTGGCAGTCTCATCTTTTTAATGTCAATGTAGAATTGAGGGGCACTTTTGCCGCCTTTAATGAATACTTCCTTTTTTAAACAACTTTCTTCCATGAGCCATGAGTTGTATCCCTAGCCCATGTATAATAAAAGTACTCTGTGAGCTTGACTTCCTAAATATTAATATTCTAATTGACGGAGGGGCGTGGCCAAGTAGGCGAAAAAAGATGATGTCACTATTTTCATAACGCGAATTGAATTTACCTATTAATTGATAGCTGTAGTCCACTCAGAAAAGAGTATCTAGCCTTTTTCTTTAATATAATGAATTATATCAAGGGTACATTGCAACATTTACAGCCGCAATGGGGTCTACTAATCGGAGGCTGTTTACGCGCCAGCGGTCGCTACCAGGAAGCTCTTGGACTCTACAAGAAACTCAACGCCAGGTTTCCAGATGATATTCAATGTGAGCCAATGTTTACTTGTGTTTGATTTTTTTTCTTGCGCTTTTTAGAAACATTTTTAAATAAAAAACTAAACCACCATAAATTGTCGGAATTAGACCAAATTTAAATGGGACCACGGAAGCTTCTATAAAAATTCAGCTCTGAAATAAAAAAATAATTGTAACAAACCCAAAAAAAAAATACAGTCGAATTGAGAACCTCCCACTTTATCGAAGTTGGTTGAAAAGTATCAAACATCCATTCATCCAAAGATCCATCTTGAAATATATCACCTTTATAATAATAGTAATATAATGAATAGTATATATTAAAAAAGCAGAAAAGAGCCCCACAGACTTTACAGTTGTTACGTCTGATTTGTCAGCAAGATAAAATCTTTTTTAACCATCGCTCACGTTAGGCTTTAAGGTATATGAGATTAAATGTCACATAATGTTTCCCTATGCATGCATGCAGATATAGTATTCATCTGATACCATTCTACCAACAGCATATTACCATATAAACATATGAAACAAATTCGTTAACGTTGGTTAGTGGAAACAACATTTGAATTATAATTTACGATATTAACTTAATAACACGCAGTAAGAAATGACTTCCATCAAAAGATTGCATAAACTGTGAAAACTGTAAAATATGACGAATACACTTATTTAGGTCACATAGAAATAAGCTGTTTTGTAAAATGTCATCCGTATGTTTGTCTCGTTATCTCGCATGGCAAATATTTTCGTTTTGCTTCAACGCAGTTGTTTTCCAACTACGATAGTACAAAGAGATTTCTAATTTGCATCAGATAAAAGTTGTATGAAATGATAAGAATTATGTAAATGCAAAACTTTAAAATACGTCCTGTTGGGAGTAAAATAAAAATCCTGTATATAAATTTCATTTGTAAATACAAAGAGGAGTATTGATTCTCACCATTCTTTTGCATACTTGAAATATATTGTTTTTTGCCACAAATAAAAACTAAATTATTATGTATGTTTGGTCAATCACAAGTAAATCGACTAAACCGCTTTGGCAGAAATTTCGTATATACGTATATTTGATATGGCTTTACATCTTTACTTAATATTATAAAGCTGAAGAGTTTGTTTGTTTGAACACATTGATATCAGGAACTGCTAGTCCGTTTTGAAAAATTATTTCAGTGTTAGATAGCCCATATATTAAGCAAGGTTATAGGCTATATAATATGTACGACGGCCGAAGCCGGGACGGACCGAATTATTAAACATGCAGGAACCGCAAAAGTAAGCAATTGAATTTAAATGAAGAAATTACTGACAAAGCATTTGTACAGGTCTGAAGCACATAGTAAAACTATGCGGTGATCAGGGCTTGTCTGAGACCAGTGTGTGGAATCGTGAGCTGCAGCGCGCATTGGCGAAAGCGAAACAACAGGAACGAGGTGAGAACTAACTTTTTCTTTTATGTATTTATTTACCTTATACGATGACGTCGTCTCTTACACACCTATCTGTTATGCTACCCCGCAGTTCATTTTCTTCGAAAAAAAAACGTCTTGAAGATGCAAAGTCTTTTGAATACCGAAAATCATCTTAGAAAATTTCTGATTCAATTTAAAACAAAATATATTTACCCAGAATATCAAATGTAAATGAACACAATATTCGGAATAATCATAATATAAATGGCGTTAGCGTTTATTGTTTGTTTCCTAACAACGTCCTTTATCGCGAGCGTGTTTACGTATTTTCAATTGTTTTTGCAACAAGTACAGTGGCATTATTATAGAAATCGCTATCACCAACTTTGAACCGCGATAACGGCGTGATTTATGCGTCGATGACGTCAGCAACGTCTTAAAACCTGTTTTGAAAATTTAGCGGAATACGGTGACGTACCATCTATATTGATAACATTATATAGTTTACTTACTATCGAATCTAATAACCGTTTTGTTATTAATAATAATTGAGATCTCTTTAAATGTAAGTTTTATTCTCGATGTTTTAAAACGTACCTAGTGACTGATAAAGTTGAATAATCTTTTATTATTATGTAATTTGGAGTTATAAAGATCGAAGCTTAAGCAATATACATACATAATATTATATGAACCAACTTAGAATAAGAATTTAATATATTTTATACGTGAATTGCTCATAAATACTGATTATTGTCATCGTGTCATATTTCACTTTATTTTCACATTAAAAAACAGGATGCATAATATGCGTCCAAGATTTATCCAATTCATTCATTGTTTTTCTCTGGCTAGGAGGATTATTAACTAGTCAGTCTGTTTAATTAATGCATATTGTTGACGTCTGCATTATGTTTACATATTATCTAACGTCCAGTTAATTATTGTACGTCTGAACTTAAAGGTAAACTAAGCACTAAAGCGATAACGTGATAAAATCTATTCCTGTTGCTAACTATGACTCTAATATGTAATTTAATTGTATTTTTTAAGAAATATCTAGTTTTACTTTTATGGTGGTGGTTGTAATTAATATTTAATTTGATTTTATTTTAATACTTCTGATTTTTCTGAACAGTTAACATCACATCAGCGAGTAGCTTCTCATCTGGTACAAGTCAATCGCCAATAGAATCAATGCGAGGTATGGTCTAAACAAATAACTAGAGACTCCTATAAAGTATTCTTAATTATAATAAACACAATATACATAGTAAATAATCACAAATGATGCAATAAGTTCGACACGAACTGGATTCAAATATGGTACACGATAAATTGATAACATTTAACCGGTTAATACTGCTTCTTTTAATAAAACAAGATTCGTTGAAGGGAAAATGACCTCTACAGTTAGGATTTTTTCTATTTCTATGTGATAACGGCGCTGTACTTAATTATGCCATTAGGATAATGATATGTTACATTTAAATTTAACATTTATTGTTAATGTATTGATATTTTTGTAAACATTTTACTACAATATATTTATTGCAAGCTAAGTATTATATTATTTTGTAAAATATTATAGAACTGAATTATACCTAATTATATACCAACCAATGAACAACACATCATTCTCGAGAACGATGTACTGGAAGTTCTCAGTAAGCAATGTTAAAAAATATGAATTGCCTATTTATTGTTTTAAATAATTAATTTAGCGGCGTCCCGAGGCGAAAGCGCAGCAACAGGAACGCGGCGGCCGAGCGAGAGTCGGCTGCAAACTGGAAATACGTAAGCAATAAATATAAAAATAATTTTTATATTTACAAAAAATTTATAACTGCTATAAGTTTACCCTTGCAAAGATTGGGTTATATTAATGAATCTAGCAGTATCTAAATCGGTAGGATGCAATTTTTTCTATTGCATATGTGCAGATAAACTGGACTTAACAGCGGCATAGTTGATATGGTCTCCCCACTGTAGTTTCACGTTAAATTTGTTATCCTGAAAAATATAGTAGATTCCGTAGGGTATTATAGCTCCCTATTTAATGCTATCTCTCTATTCAACTTTTTAACTTTTGGAGGTATGAATTCGACACAATTTGCAATGAAGTTCTGAGCTAAACTTGAACTTAAACAATAAAGTCAAACGCAATTTGGAAAGATCACAAGAATAGGCAAATTATATAAATATCTAAAAAACTGTTTTATTTATTCTGCCTAACAGTTTGTATTGGTAGAAAATGTTTCTCTATTATAAAAGATGCATATTTAGATTTTTCTTTCCAAAGATAATGTTTCGGCGTCTTATCTAGCAATGGGTGTGCCAGAGGCCTGTAAGGTGGAATTCTGTTTACCCATAGTAAATAAGGAGATTTTGCGAATACGCCTTCTCTTTAAATGTTTATATTTGTCTTAACGAGATATAATGTATGCCGCGGAGAGACAAATACCTACTTTCATTACAAATAAATATTTTAATTGAGATTACTCTTGTGACGTAAATTAATTATTATATCTTTATACTTGACAACAGTGTTATATTTTAAATGATAAAAAAACACTTACAGATGTGTTTTTTCAGTGTGTTGACTGTAATATTTGATTTTAATACTAAGTACTTACTCAGAATGAAGGAAGTGGTGAATGAAGAGGTGTCAAATTGTAGAACATTTATGTATTAACTGATATATTTTATATTCTACATTCAGGCTTTAATTATCAGCTTGTATGTAAACAGCTTAACAATTGCAAATATGGTTGAATTTTCATCAGAAATTATTACGTGAGACAATTCTATTACTGATTGCAACATGTTTATAGTTAACGCCAAAAACTTTTATTTGGTACAATAAAATAAAAAACAAAAAAGGTTTGGTAAATGAAGGACAAATAATATTAAATTAAATATCCTTCTAATATCATAAACGTGGAGAATGGATGGAGGTTTGTTACCGTTTCACGCAAAACAATATAAGGTATACTTGGATTAATGCATTGCACTTAAGTGGAAACGCCAACATACTGAATTAAATATAATCATACAAAAAACACGCAAACAATAAAATTAAATCTGAACGTTTGATTTCTTTTTATTAACCTGCCCAAGAATTATGTAATCTCGGGTCTACGTGATAAGATATTCAAGGTTACAGGTCACAAAAGATTTCATAAATTGTATCTCGTTTCCTGTAGACCAAACACCGGACTGAACACTAATTGCTATCAGAATTTTGTTTTTGTACTCACACTATTTTATAGATTATTCACCATTATATCTAATCTTCTTCGTTTTACTTTTGTTTTTGCTGAAAAATCCGAGTGTACCAAATGTTAAAAAAATATTATTAAACATACAAGTAAACATAAAAATTAAATAATATAATTGTCTCAATGCATTTTAAAAGATTTTTACCTTCCCTTTCATTAGTATTGAACACATAAAAAGTAACAAATGAACGCCTCCTTAGTACTTAAAGGGGATAACACGTGAGCGTAGAAACGAGGGGTCCTGGGTTCAATTCCCGGTGGAGACAGAAGGCTGAACGTGCTTATTCATAGAGAAAATCGATCAGTGAAATGTATATATACATGTTTCACTGATCGATTTTCTTTATGAATCATCTGCCCCATACCCCACTTGGAAAACTTAATTTTTAATAGTACATCAAGCTCAAAAGATTTTATTTCGTAAATACTTCCTTATAGTAGATACTATACAGATCTTTATTACTTAAGAAAAAAAACTATTTTAAATACTTTATTTTCGGAGATTACGAAATTTTAAATTAATTAACATCAACGACAATTTAATTTCTAGATTATTCATTAATATTTTGCGCACTACATTCGGTGGCACCGCTTATCCCAGACTTGGCACGTGACGGCATCATAGGGTCAAACTTATTAATATTAAATGAGTTTTCATTCACTTATCAATTCCAATTCATGAATTTGAATTATTCTACGTCGTAAGTAAAATGGTCGATGTCAAAGTTGCGCAGTTAGAGTTAATGTAGAGAACATCTAAATAAATTTTTTAATAATATATTATAGTACTTTTCTAAAATTGTATTAATAACTGCACATTCAACAAAAATCATAAAACAATATCAATAGCATTGCTCGTTTCTTTCACAGTAACACGAGCGGTGTGAACGAGTCGATGCAGCCAGTATCACGCTTTGTGAAACGACAAGATACTAAGAAGAGAAATGATATGTGGGAAGACGATCTACCTCTTCCCCCAGAATAACAGGGAAAAGCAAGCATTACTATTATATGTCTACATGTTCTTCATATTTAAAATCCACTTTGTATATTTTGTAATTTTTCACGTGAAATAAACGTTAATGTATGTTAATCACTTATTTTATTTTACCCTCACGGTCATGAAAATTTTGTTTAACTTGAATTACAATTAATTAGCAAATCATCGAACTTTCCATTCAGCATGCGTCAGCAACATTGATTTGTAAAAACCGCGTGAGGCGCCGAAAGGTTGGTTACGTAAATTCAAACGTATACAATACATCTGCAAACGTGTTCGGTAAATGAAAGAAATTTTCACTTAAAATATCATAAATAATTTATTCACATTCGATTTACATAGATTCTTAGACTAGAAAAGAAAACCAGTATGACAAAACATTATAACGGCAATGTTGCCTTTAAAAGGTAAGAAATGTATTAAAGTAAGATTTCAAAGAGATTTTAACAAACGCTTCTTCAAAGCTAAATATAGCCTTTACCTTGCTACATACACATATCACATTCTGATCACATTACAGCCATTGTCTACAAAACTATAGGTACACTTATACACAATATATTGCACTGATTTGAATGAATGCTATTGAAAAGTAATAAATAGAGGTCATTTTCTTAGTATCCGTCCATTTTGAATTATGACAATTTACTTGGGAAAAAATAATTCGCAGGCGGGATATGAGGTTCGACGTTTGAAATTACATACACCGTTGACTGTACCCTAGACCCAGAGATAGGCTAACCAATAACAAACTACGTATTAATGGGAGTCCCCCGAAACGGAACCAATAATAAAAATTTACTTGAAGGTTGAAATATATGCGCGGGCATTATGAAAATCTCTCCACGAAGTACCATTTCCATAGCAAGCATAAATTTTACTATATGATTTATTTAGACTACTAAACAATTAAAAAGTCTCTTATGAAATACTATTAAAATTTAGGAACGAGTCAAGGCAACTATTTACGTATAGGAAAACACATTTTATTTACGCTAAATATATTGTATATATAACAAGGATATAAAAAGATAATAATATAATGAACTTGAACTGATACAGAATATTATAAATAAATAACGCTAGCTAGAAAATACAAGACGGCAATAAATTATGATTTATTTGTTTTCATAAGTTTCTGTAATATTAGTAGGTACATCAGCATTGATTTATTTGCGATTGTTTTCAAAACAATTTATAAGAAGGAATAAAAATATATTTCTCCCTCGACCCTTCCGTTTGTTGAGTCACTGTTACCAGCTAGATTCTAAATGCAATCTACCATTATACTTCCATCAAAAAGCTGCATAATACATTTTATAATTTTCGATAAGCGACAATTTGAAAAAATACATTGTTGCATAGTTATAATATGTAAATGGGATGAGGAAATTCTCACTGTACCTTGAATAAACCACACATGATCTTGCAAATTCATTAACCTACCTTAAAATAACTGCGCAATAGCAGTTTCGAAAAACTCAAGGAACGCGCGTAGGTACTCGAAACATAATCCTATCCATAATATTTACAATGAGATAAGTTTATTTGCGAGAATCGTTCGTTATTTTTCATATCACACATAGTTTTATACATCATTCTTATGTAACATATCTCTGCAATGTATGTACAAAAAGTTAGCCGCCACTGCACTATATCACTAGTTCAAACCCAAAGTCATCACACGTACTGCGCTATGATATGATCTTAGCGTATGGGTGTTCTATATGACCATATTGTATGGCCAATAGGGTGTCCTTTAGCCGTTGGTACACGGGGAGGGTTTGCTGCATGGTGGGTACGGGAATGTTGGTGTCCAAGTAGCCCACGTTGCTGATCGGCGTAATGATGACAGCCGTGCCGGCGCCGAACATCTCTAGTAACTGTAATAGATCATAAAATAAACATTTCACATATCTAATCTCAATATAAGCAAAGTTTTTTGAATAAGATCGTCATACAACCATTCTAGTAACTCTGAATAGAAATTGCAACCAGTTCCTTGATACAATTGTTTCTTGTCATTGAACCGATTGAATTGTGTGTAAGTTATTCAAATATAAATAACTTAGGATAGTAAAATGCTTTAGTAATGTGTGCAAACATTAAATTACCAAAAAGTAATAAACCTTAATAAGTTTAAATAAAAAACACTCTCTATAACGATATGCTAATCAACTGATTAGTTGAATGACTTAACAACATACAATTTTAACTTTAGAGGGGTTATTTTGCAATTAACTCTTTTACAAATAGTCATATCTTCAAATTATTTTACAACATTGAAACAGCTTATTAACAAAAAAAAATATAGCTATAGCTAGGCTTCATGCATACCAAACGGGCATAATAAGAGTTGTTTTACTCAAGGAAACTTAGTTAAAACATTAGGGTATATCTGAATGGATTTCTTACAAAATAGCTTTCCACTTATGAAAGAACTAGCTGCACCCCGCGGTTCCACCAGCTTAAGTCCATATCTCATAAGAATATCGGGATAAAAAGTTGCCTATATGTTATTCCAGTTGTCCAGCTATCTACGTACCAAATTTCCTTGCAATCGGTGCAGTAGTTTTTCGTGAAAGAGGAACAGACACACACACACATCCTTACAAACTTTCGCATCTATAATATTAGTAGGATTACAAGATTATAGTTCAAGATTATCCATAACAAGTACAAAGTTTATGACAGACTAGCAGTTGCCCGTTGCCCACGCGGTCCTAATAAAATTTCATGGTACAAATTTTAATCCTTTATTTAATCCCCTTGGGGGCAGAATTTTTCTAAACCCTTTCTTAGCGGATGCTTTGACGTAATATCTATCTGCATGCCAAATTTCAGCCCGATCCGTCCAGTAGTTGGGGCTGTGCGTTGATAGATCACTATGTCAGTCAGTCACCTTTCAGTTATATATATATTTAGATAACCACATTATAGTTCTAAGACTGCCCATAATAAGTACATTTTATAACAAATACACACCCGGCCTTGACCGTTGAGTTGTATCAACCGCTCCATAGTTATCACCTCTTCTTTGACCGTGACATCTTCCCACTGGCTCGCCAGCTCCAAAATAGACCGGCGAGTGACTCCGGGCAATATGAGACCATTCAATGGCGGCGTACTCAACTGTTTATCTAAAAATGCACGAACGAGTTTAGTCTGGAACAATCTGTGTGATGTGAGCGACCCCGTTTATTGCTTCAGATGCGGGACGAGAATTCACAGGTCGCGGGGTCAGCGCTGCGCGATAACATGACAATATGTACGCTTACACGGATAATTATGGGAATTCGTATCTTTATGTTTCGATAGCTTCAACTCGATCGCGTGGTATTCGAAAGAGGAGCCTGAATTTGTGTTCAAATAGATACTCGTCCCGGTTTCGAGTGTGTTATTTCAAATTTTTAACCAACAAACTAAAAATCATTAAAATTCGTTCAAATCGCACACCATTTTCTATAAATCCAACACCAAATATTTTTTTGAAAATTTAATACCTAATAATAAAATGTTAAGTTTTTACATGTTTTATGCTAGACCAGTCTTTGAGCTAGTAGTCTCATGAATAAAAAGATAATTATGATAACACGAAACTTACATAAATATAACAATAAAAGATATGGCATTTGGATCTCACCTCCTTGCTCATTGATGTAAACTATGAAGATATTCATCGCTCCCACTTCAGTCAGCTCTTGATTAGGTCCAAATAGCCATAATACTTGTTGATGTCCTAATTTTGCAGCTCGCGACGTTATCTCTGTGTAACATACATAGGCCTCGTTTTAATAATTTTAATAATTCATATTTCTTCTCATCATATCTACGTAGTTAAACAGTTCAATGAATCTTAACTAGGGAATGTCATAAACAATTAAATAAATAACCTGTATTTCCTGGTTTAAAAGTGCTTTGTTTCCTTACATTACTTATGTTTATATACAATATAAATATACAACTGTGTATTTACATGTTATTGTGTAGTTTTATTGTTCAAAACATGTGTGATAAGAATAATTGAATTATAAGTAAAATTACACAAAAAGTATTTTTTTAATAATAAAAAACTGTTTAAAAATTACAACTCAAAACCTTTACATTATGTATGCTGGTTTTGAATAAATATTTATATACACATCATACGATGTGTTTGTCACGAGTTTATCTCAAATTATTTTTGATAAAGCGTCATAAGACCAAACAATATAATCATCGCCTATCACCTAATTACATTTCATAATATAAGAATTCATATCGTAATGTAGATTTAAATATGGCACGCCTTCACCTATAGATACGTGTATAAGCCCAATCAATAAAAATTTATCTTTATGTATATTATTAATACATTTAAATTAATAATACCATAAAACAAAACTAATCAAAGGATTTGGAATCAAAGCATTCACTATGTAAACGATAATATGATATAACACACACATAAACTAATATAAAACGCTTACCTATCGTGGGTCCATAGTTAGAGCCGACTTTCCTATTGCCCACTCCGCCGGGGAACGCGCGCACCACATTCGGGTCCGCGTATATGGACACAGCTCCATCCCCATTCGTTTTATAATACGCACTCACTGGACTTAGAATAGCGAATAGCATTGCTGATTCTGGCTCTATTATCCCAAACGTAGGCTATAAACGATCAAAAATTTATGAAATTAAATAAACTAATTTGTTAAAAAAAAGATTCTTGCTATATAGATAAAACTTGACAATAATAATCGAATGTTTTATTTAAAATATTCATTAAATATTGTTATGTAACATATAATCACGTTTAGAAATTAGATAAGAACATTTACACGTACACTCGGAATTTTTTTTATTACGGGCTCAATAACTTAAGTAAATAACGATATCTTGAGAAATAATTACGCGGAGCAATTAATGTGTAACATCCTTGTTTGTTAATCCATATAAGTTATGATTTGTGAGAATTACTGCGTTGTGACTTATTGATTATAAAATTGCTACGTATCTTATTAAAAAGAAAAATATGACAAATTGAGCATGTAGCATAAGTAAATATATAGAATATGAATTGAAACAGAAATTCGTAATCATATCTCAAGTATCGACGTCAAATTGAACAGCTACTGTATATAACTATTTACGTCGCAATAACACACGCGCTCATTAAGCACAACATAAGGATTTCGAAACGTTTGTTTATAGAATGTAGATAACGTACATTTGAACACAATAACAACAAATGTGTAGGAAACATACCTCAGTGCCAATTAATGTGGGTCGTATGTAAAGCGTGGACGTTTCGGAGTGCGGCACCCATTCTTGGTCGATTTGTACCAGTCGAATGATGCATTTGATTAACTCTTCACCATCGAACATCGGCAGACCAGACCTCTGGGCCGCGAGGTTCATCCTTTCCATGTTCAAATCGGGCCGAAACAATCTTATCTTATCATCGACCCCCCGGTACGCTTTTAATCCTTCGAACAACTAAAAAGATACCGCTGATATATTACGACTCATTTTTTATTTACTACGTCGTTTTTAAATTGTGATATGTTTAATTTATTTATAAGGAGTTTTTGAACTGTTTGTTTTTTACAATGTCATTTCCTATTACGTAAGTGAAAAAAGCTATACGTTTTTCTTTAGCAGTCTAATGTATTTTCATCATTTTTCATTTTACCGCCAAACAGTTTATAAATAATTCATTACGTAGGTTTTATTAATAAGAATGTTTGATCACATATATATATATATAAGAAACTAAGTAACTATTAAATCAAAATAAACAAAACTCACTTGGACAGCATAATGCAGCGCTTTCGCTGCTGGATGTATCGTTAAGTATTCGAATGGAGTGATTTCTGGTTTCTGCCAACCGCCCAGCTCTTTGTGATAGTTAATTTTGAGCATGTGATCCGTAAAATATTTCCCGAAACCCAAATCGCTCGCCTCCGGTTTGCGCTGCAGTTGGTACGGTGCAGCCAACGACACTTGCAGGTCGTCATACTGTAATATGAGAAATAAGTGAATATAATTTCTTTATTTGTATTGTCTATATGTATTCATATTGAATCAGGGCCGGATTATAAGTCTAGAGGCTTCGGCGCGACAAATAAAGCGGGCACTTTTTTTCAGTGGAGCTTTTCTTTTGTTTTACGAAAGTCTTTATTATGGGCGCCGCGAAATGCTTGCCCTCGCCTAAACCTGGCCCTATAAAATACTTATGTATTTTCTAATCTCTAATAAGCCGTTTAACGTTGTAGTCAACAAATTAATTTATTACGATACAAATATTCACATACTTAAGCCTAAAATACAAAAAAAAGTACGTAATTTGCATAGATTGCTAACTTATTTGCAAAATTGTAATTGTGCGAATAATAATAAGTGATGCGTGTATACGCATGCTATTACCTTGAAGGAAGTTTCTGGCGTGACATCTGGGTGTGGCTTGTGTGCGGGCGCGGTCGCTGACGTCACGGGCGCCACTGGCTCTAAAGGCTGAACATTGTTTTCCTCTAGCTCTTTGTATCGAAGCGTAGAACTGCAGCGACGCAGATTTTGCATCTTGTGCTGGTTCTCGTAGATCCATTTTACTAGTACCTGTAATAAAATGTTTTGCAACGTTATATTATGGATGCTATGAAAAGCCCCACTTATAAATTTAAAAATATTAATTAAAAATGTTTATTGAACTTTAATGAGTCTTTTAAACTTTTCACAGATGTTTTCATAACTGCATTAAAAATTAATGTTAATTTAACTGTAACTATTCGAACATTGTAGAATATTTTAGGCGCCCATTAAATAAATGATGTAATTTATGTAGTTGTTACCTCCATTCGTGAATTTAAACAAAGATTAATTAATGTGCCAAAACAATGAACATTCGACAACTCCCGCCAACGTTATGTGTATACATTATATATATAACCGTCACCGAGGATATGTAAATGGTATGTCAATTAATACAAAAATATATTTAAAACAACTCATTTAAGTGTTTTGGTAAGAAAATGCAAATTGCGATCTTTAGCTCTATAACAAACAATAGGTTTGTACTTCTTTTAATGGAAGATACAAAATGACACATAGACTTTAAAAAATAAAGTAAATACTAGCTGACTAGTTTAAATTAAAGTCAGAATTATAAAATAGTTGTAGAGCCGTTTTGTTTGAAACAATGCCTACATGAAATTGGAAGACGTTCAAAAAACAAAGTACTTGATGTGCAAAATTATTCAATACATTGTTATTTTCGTAGTCCCACAGGTTATTCCTTCAAAGAGCGACCGTGGCAATGACGTTCTATATTCTGTTAAGTTATAAGCTAAGTGTTATTACATGTAACAGAGTACAATTTATTATGTTATTATGTTTTAATGTAAATACTTAAATATTGATATTAAAGATCATATCAACGGAATGGAGTTACCCTGTACATTATGGAACTGTTTTCCATTTGTTTTTTTTTTATAAAATTGAAATTGTTTTAATAAAGATTAGCATTTTAATTTGTTTAACTAGGTCACTCGAATGTTTATCAGTAACAAACGCTGAACAGATAACAATAATTATTATAATCCGTTTGAAAGCATAAAACCTGCTCAGTGTTTTTAATATAAATTTACGCCATTTAATTAAAAGTACAACAGGCAACATGTACATACTGAATATCGCTCGTAATGTTCAAAAAGTTAACTGACGAAATGATATATGAAATCTCCCGTATTTAAAGTCATTTAATCTTAATGGAATAGTATGGTAATGATATGTATAAACTATAAAAGTAATAATAATACTTTATTCTTCATATCGGTTCGGGCGTTCACGAGTGCTAAGGCAGAACAATTTTCAACTGTTTGACGTTTATTTATATATTTATCACAAAATTAAAAAATGTTGGGGATTGGGGATCAATACACTTCTAACATAAACATTTGTGTGATAGCGCTATGTTTCTCCATCTTTTTACAGTGATTTGTTTTATTATTGGCAACACAGTAAGAATTCTGAACCAAAAAACTATTGTTTGCAAAATTGTATAGTTTAGGATATCTGATCGAATGTCGGCGCCCAAAGTGAGTTTCAAAATCTGATGATTTTTATAACATAGAACTACATACTAATCTCTAATATAGATCTAATTAAACCTTACTATTTAACCTTTAAATTAGTACGATTACTTATTTGTGTATACTGAAAACACAACTGTCTGTACCAATGCGCATCTGTTATTACTGCATGTACACGTTTTTTTAAATGCACTTAACTTATTTAAGTGATCTGAATTAACATAAAAATATAAAATAAAAAATGGGCCATATTCTTACAACAATAAAATAATTTATTGTGGGACATGTTTATAGAACGTCGTTGCCTTGTCAATATTTATCAGAGTAATATACATATCGAATATTAAATTACACTTATATTAATAATGAAAACAATATTATAGATGACGTTATTTTTAATTTTAAATTAAGATTGCTAGATAGCAATCAAAATAGATAGATATCTCAGATATGGGTTGCTTAATTTTATAATTCAGAGTAATTAATTTTTTCAATTATATTATTTAGATATACAATTATGAATCACCATCACACCGTCGCCTGTTACCAGATGAACGAATGAATGAATGATTTTGATTATTTTTAAAAATATATCATAATAAAATGGATTACATTAAATTTAAATGAAAAATAACAAACAGCCTTATCGCTAGGCAGCAATCTCTATCGGACAAGTTATGAGCGAGTAAAATAAGGAAATTAACAAGAACATAGAGGTAGAGTTTGAGTAAGAGCTTATCTATACTTATCTTACCTTACTACGACGAAAAGGCATTTTAAAAATTCACAGTTATTATTAATTCACTACCAAATAGCACTGTATGTCGATATGGAACACTGTTCTGTCGTCACTTAGTTTTATTATATACGAAAAATAGGTTCGGGTCTCGAATTTAAGTCGAAAACTTTATTCAATAGTTGCTCTTTGTAAACTGACTTCACTTGATCTACAGCACAAACATTTAAAGAGCAGAAGATAAGATTGTGGCCTGACCTTTGCTGTAGTCATTCATAATCAACGCAAATTATAAAGCATCACTTGATAACGCACCAGAAGTTATCAAAATAAGGATTACGCACATTTATTTAGGTGACATGCGCTTTAATAACGGGGAGCGCCGAACGACTGCGTACCTCCTGAAGTGGCGGCGCTAGGGGTCGCGACAGCGTTTGTAATGGGTCACCGACAATCCACTTCATATACATTTAAATGAATATGGTAATTATATTAAAGAAACGACGCTCACCTACTCTTTACATCACGAATTATTTTACATTAATAACGCTCGATAATTCATCTGTGTAAAGGTGGCTGAAGGTATAGCTTTGCTGCAGCGTAAATAGGGATTTACCCACTAGATATCGAAAGGAATAATGAAGGCAACGGGCCTCCATGCATGTGTTATAAAATAGTAGAAATTTGATTTAATAATTGTTGTAATTTGCATAATTATAATAAATATAACGTATTAACTATTTAATTTACAATGTACAAACTATTAAATGAAATAAATTGTACAAAACATTTGTTACTTACGATTAGTGGGTAGAAGTAAAAGTCGGGTTGAGATTGTTATACGTTACAATCTCAACTTTGAATTGAGCGAAGACGCTTATAGTGGATCAGTCTCGATCGGACCGCTGGGCGGAAAACAACTTGAGAAAGTGGTTGAAGTTAGGTATTATTTTTATATTTTATTTTGTTTTGTATTGAAACTATGGTAGTGATGATTAATTTATTTAAATATTATAACCATACTTGTACTTGTATTGTATATTTAATTTCTATCAATATATTATTCTTCATTTATACAAATTCATAGTTGATTTAATACTAAGTAGATGCTGGATAGTTTAATTAAGTATAAATAAAAAGCAATATAACTGTTTTCTGGGATCTTCATTTGAAATAAATATACTAGTTACAAATATACTAGTTTATTACAAATACTGGTACCACGTGGTAAATAGCTATTATATACCTATGAACTATATATAAATAATAAATATCTACTTGCTTTTCTTCAGTATCTTTCTTAGACTTCAAAATAAAATCATTTTTCTAATGAAAAACATAAACATATTAATTTGAATTTATACGAGTTGTCATACAATCTCATAGTTTATAATGTGAAATACTAAATAAACTAAATTATTTGTCTGTTATGTTGTTGTTCACTTATTAAAGCTTAATAAGAGTGGGATGAATTAGAAATTAAAAAATGACGCAGCTTTATAATCCTAAAACTTGAAGGGAGGTAAAATTTAAATGTAACTCTGTTTGTCTCTTTGTTCTTTACGCCTAAACCACTAAACAAAATTGAATAAAATTTAGTTAAATTTCAGACCCGACAAAGGACATGAAATAATTTTCATCCCAGAAAACTGCATAAGGAACCGGAGTTATTAAGGTTAATAAAACCTAAAAGCAGTTATTTACAAGAGATATTACTTAACATTTGGGTTCTTTTGCTTATATTTCAACAACAAAAATTGTGTGATTATACTTCTATTATAACTCACAGAATTGAAGATGAGAATACTTACCTAAATGATTGATGTATCTGTTTGTGTCAAATTTAAGACCAGTGATTCTTGTTTCTGAAATTAAAATTATTAAAATTTATTTAAAATACTTCATAAATGTAATAATTTATAAGGAAATTATATTACCTTCACTTAAAAAACCCATTATTTAAAAGTTTGTCAGGATCTTAAATGTAAAAACAAACTCATAGATGCTTAACAACTTATATTTGAATTTAACTTTCTAAACTAAGCATTTAAATAAATTACAAATTAATTTGAACAATATTGTCTATATGATATTAACATCACAAAATTTAACTGTCAACAGTATACAGTTACCTAACTGTTATTTATTTAAGTTGATACTAGTTCAATTAATTCATTTAAGATTCAACCTTCAGTAATTTGTATATACTATATTTAAAAACCTATTAAAACAATTGTATTATTCATACAGAGTAAAGAAATAAATTAAGAACAAGTTCTCATTATACTATTTATATATATAAAATTTAAGTTTTTGTATTACAAGAATACATCTATAGCTGTAAGCCTATTATAAATTTAAGTTAATTTTGACTTTTTCTTTCACTATCAATGAATACATTTTTAAATAAAATCTTGACTGAAAAAATTCTCATTTAAATATAGTATTTAAATAATACAAAGGTAACCCATAGAATCCGAAGATGTTCTGCAAATAGAATAAATCTATTGATTTAATACTTTTGGTTTGAACCTATGTTGAATCTGATGGAATAATATACTAAAATCAATATAATTCTGGTTGTGATAGAACTACTCGCTCCTCATTCTTTGCATGTTTCTTAAGCATGGCCATTATTTCATTGTCAAACTCTTTGGGTGTTGGCTGCTTCTCTACAATCCAGTAATATATATCCCAGTCATTACTCGGAGAGTTGATGAGACGGTCGTACATCATAGTCTGTTCCTCAGAAAAACCATCTAGATACTTCTTAGCAAAAGTGCTAAGTAGTAGATCATTCTCCAGCATGCCACGCTTCCGAGACTGGTAATGAAGTCTGAAATATAAACAATTGTAATGTTATTCCAAAGTTACATTATAAGCATATTTTAAATGTGTCAGTGATTACGACAATAATATTTTAAATAGAAATAGAAACAGACTCATGGCAAAATGAATGAAATTAAGGGAAGTGACAAATTACACCACATATACAGGGCCCAAAACAAATCAAAAGGAACAGTTGTTATTAGGAATACAGCGTGTTTTTTTTCACATAGAGTTTGAATGATATAATGTACATCTAAAGTAATCAATTGCATGACTGTTGATAGTTCTATGAACAAGAATATGATTTTTATCCTTCATATATCATATCCTTTCCTTTTAATTCTCTTAAAAATCTATAAATACCTTGCCTTCCTCTTGTCTAATGTTTGTGGTTTGTCTACATTGTAAACAGGAATTTCCATGTAGGTTGTGTCCACAGACTGAGTAGTATCACTCATAAAACGACTGCCTCGGATCATTTTTACGGTGTTCATAGCCTGAAAATTTTGTAATATACGTATTCAATTATTTCTCAATATTATCCAATACATGTTTATGTAAGAATATGTCACAATAAGTATTTTTCATTACATACATAACGTAAACGCATCATTTTAATATGTCTTTCGATTCGGTGATTTTGAACAAAATATTTAATTTATTAGTTTTGGTTTCTTATGAATTATCTGAAATTAAATAGGTACGGATAAAATCGCAATAACGCAATCGAAGCGTTGACATTGACAAATGACAGTTTTAATTGACATTTGACATTATTCTTTTTTTCTTGGATGTTTAAATTATTCTTTTGTACACTCTTCGGCACGAATTGGGCAGCTCACACCGGGGAAGTACCAAAACCAGCGTGAAATAGCATACAGCCGTATTTCATTCGATGACTTGGGGAGCCGGAGGCCCATATCCTTTTCCTTACCCTTCCCAGTCCATTCCTTTATTCCTCTCAATCCTTTCTCCATCCCTTTCCAATTTGAAGTCGGCAATCCATTTGTAGAAGCGTAAGCGTTCTGCAATCGACCTTGTAGCTCTCCAAATGTTAAAAAAGAATCTAAGACATCCAACCAAAGAACTGTATCAAGAGGCTGGTATCCTATCGGTGCGTCAGCTGTACATATTAGCAGTAATATTAAAATTTCATAAAATAGCTCCACACACAATTATAAAGAACGAGCGCTCACGCAGAAAACCGACGTGGGGAAAATATAGCTGTAATATGTCTTTCGGTAGCAAGGCGTTTATATTCATGGGACCATACTTATATTCAAAATTGAACAAAAAGCTAAATATCTATCCTATGACTAAGTTCCGCTGTAAAAAAATTGTTACAAATTGGCTATTTAATCTAGACTACTTAGAAACTGAAAACCTCGTTACAATAATTTCTTGATTAAAATATAAACTTTAACATTAACGTACTATTAATATGAATATAATCACTCATACAAACACATACACACACACTCACACACACATACACACATACACTCAACTCAATACTCAAAATGGCATGTAATAATTAAACATTTACTTTTTTATGTAATACGATGAAAGAGATTGAGCCTCACAACACAGGGGATCCTAGTGTGGGGTTCAATGCAATATATATATATATCTATATCATGTGAAACTTTTTGAAACAAATAAAGAAATTTTATTATTTATTTATTTATTTATTTAAATGTTCATGGGCGCTTACCATCAGGCGACCCACCAGTCCATTGCCGATAATGACATAAAAAAGATACATTTATGTTTTTTTTATACACAAAACTTGGACAAATATTCAAAACGTAGTTAAAAATGTGTATCACTATTTAAAATAAAAAGGCTAGCCATATTACTAGAGTAGAGATTACAAGCGAACATTTTTGATGCAATCCTCTATAAGTTCATAAATTAGAGATTTTCATAAAGCGGCAGTGTAGAAAATAAATTACCTGTTATTTATATACAGCTATTAAGAAATATAGCAATGAAAATTTACCATCTTACATAGTATATTAGGTACCTACCTACACGACGGAGTACCTAGTACTTAATCTGTGGACAGACCTGACACCGTAACCATGGTAACAGATTAGAACTTTGTATACAAATACGAATAGCGTTTTTTCTTAATAAAATAAGAAAAACTTTTTACTAAACACAATTCATATAGAGCTTAATTATTTGAGTTTTGGTGTAATGAAGATTCCGTTACTATGTCCGATATACGTGAATTTATTTTGACTACAATTGGTAATGAAATCTTTGTATAGAAAACAAACGTTTCATGTACAAATACATAACACAGTGATCACAGAAAGTAATATATGTACACTAAAATGCTTAATACAATATTTAATGGCAGTTTCCTGCTCCTACCTAGGGGCTAGGGTACAGGTTCTATCTTCCTGTTAATAAATTGTTCTGTAACGAGTATACAGTACAGTGAATTTTTAAATTTTCATTATCATTGATCTATAACCCATATGAATGTATTTCAAGTGCTACGCTAAGTTAGAATATAATTCTCTTATTATATATCAATAAAAATTATTCGCCTATAATTAGCAGCAGCTAAGCGCAAAACTCGAAAATGGAAATTTATTAAGCGTTTGTACGACAAAAAAGGTTCTTCTGGCGACAATTCTGGCGACAAAAAAATCATTAGCCTAAGACTATTTTTCCAATTATAAAGTTTTTAGATTTAATTACTTTTTCAGCTAATTTCTATAAGAGTCCTTTCAAGTTAAATGAGAATTGTGAAGAATTATTACTTGAATTTATACACAATTCTCAAGTACTTCTACTTCAAACCTGCCTAAATAATGAACTACTTGTATTCTACAATAAAGTAAGTTTATTTATGATGAATATGTTAAATTAGACTCCTCAGATCTGTAAAAGCCTTTTGAAGGAAAAAGAAAATGACTTATTTAGAGTCTAAAAATATGACGAATCAATTGCTTTTTATTATATAGTAATTGCTTATTCTTAAATAGACACCAATTGTTAACTTCAAAATTCACATTTGAACATGGTTTATGAACATTGAAAAATGGTCCAAAATATTGACTTGATCTTTTTCCTTTTCCCTAAGAGTGATGTCTTTGTTAATGGATTGATATCATCTTAAATTTTTCCAATTTCAGATTGAACCAAACACAACCACATCAATAATATTCTATAAAACTATAGCAGATACCTTGACAGGAGATGATGCTATTCAAAACATAAATATACTTACTTTAACAAGAAGTGCAGAGGAATCATTATATCAAATTTTGCGACAAATCTACTCTCCATTGCTTGCGAGTGTGAGAATTCACTATGATGTGCTTGTTATTTTGCAAAATTCTCTGTAAAGTACATAATACTTAGTTATATTTTATTAAAGTAACATATTGCTCATTGTATTACAGGGAGATGATTTGTATTCTATTAAATTGCATAAGAACTTGTCTGAATTAGAGACTAATCTCAGAGTTCTTACTCATGGTAAAGGAGGTTCTAATATAAATGGTAAGGTTTGATTGCTATTCAATTATAATATTTACAACATGTAAAATTATGATACTTTGGATAATTAATAAAAACTAGTTCCTCAATTATTCACATAAATAGTATTTACCAAAAGTCCACCCATAGCCTATAATTGTAGATCAGATACTTTGCATATCTGATTTTAACTCATTAAAATAAGGTCGAATTTATTTTTTTGGTCTAAGAAATGGTTTTACTTTTGGTACATTTTTTAAACACCATTAAGTATAGCAAGTAGCTTGACTTTGCTTTAACAGTTGTTTCTTTCATCTGTGATTTGAATAAAGACATTTCAGGACAGCTATTAGTTAATTTTTGTATAGGATTATGTATCTGTAGTTTTAATGATCAAAGAATGGTACAAATATATTATTAAATTGAACTTGCTAAACCACTTTGACCAATTTTTTTTCAGTCATCCTATCAATTAATGATGAAGTGGATTACTGGAAAACTGTTAGTCATTCCCAAGATACAAATAAAAAGGAAAGAGAGGCAGCTTCTTCATTCTGTGTATTGTTTGAAGATATATCTGAAGAAATTAGGTATCTGTTACATATTTGCATTTTAATTTTTTTTTTCATTGCGCTGCATTCTTTCATTTTGATAAAAATTTCAGATCATTGCAAATTGGAAATATGCAAGAAATTCGTGATACAGCTGAGAATGTAGCAGGAATATTAGATGATATCTGGAGGTATACTCTGATGCCTTATGCACAAGATAGAATGATTCACATTTTTGATATAATTGGTAAGACATTCACAATAATTTACATCGATTATAATTATTATTAACGGCTGTGTCAGTTAAGAAGCTGTATTGCAAAGGAAATTTACTTACCTCAAATCAATACTATAATGTCCATGTAAGTAAACTAACAGCAGTTAATTTTCAGGTCATGTCCTTTGCAATGTAATACAAAATGCTCTATCCAAAGTCGAATTATGGAAACCATTTGATGGCTTGAAAGACAGTCAGATTCTTGTGCTATTATCTGAGGGTTTAAATGCTGTGCACATGTGGATAAGTGCATGCAAATCTCTCACTGAGACCTATTGGCCTAACTATGCTTTACATGCTTGGAAGGGAAAACCATATATTCCAACGTTCTGTGGGAATTTCCAAAGGCGGCTTCAAGAGGTAATTTATAAATTGGTTAAGAACAACCAGTTAGAGGATTCAAAGCTTTCGCCCGATATCCACCCAAATCCATCCGCATCACCTGTGTGGATGAGTAGTCTTCTACAACCTTGCGCTGTTCGCGACATATTCTGCCTAGAACTACAAAATTGTTGAACGTCATCGATGCTTCGATCTGCCTGCGATATGGACTGCAGATGGATTTTATATCCTTCAAAGAAAAAGCCTACAAGTTCTTAAAAGGCCAGCAAATCAATCGCAATGACCCTAACATTGTAATTGCTTATGGGCGGCGGTGGTCACTTACCACCAGGTGTATCGCCTGCTTTGCTTTTGCCGGAAGTGGTATAAAGAAAATCATACTAAATACTAAAACTGAATTTCTACAGTTATTTGTCTTGTATGAGGTACTTATAACAGCAATAAAATTTTAATCTGTTACAGATACATGATATTAGATCTACTTACAACCAACTGAGTAAATTGCTGACTGCAACTGAAAAAGCGGAATTAAATACGGATCAATTATTCAAGCCATTTCAAAGTATTACTTCTTATTATATTTTTCAGTTGACTTAAAAGAAGTGCTTTTTATAGAATTTTCTGATACGTTTATGTTTCTAGATATTAATGTCTGGATTTGTAATGGACCGTCGACATCCTGGGAGAACACTGTGAGCCAATTTTCAGCAAATTTAAGACCTGCAGAGGCAAAAATTGCTGAGAAATTAAAACCTAGGTTACACAACACTTCAACTAAACAGGTAAGTTTAAATAATTAAATGTGTTGAATTGAAAAGTAAAACTTACAAGTTTTTAATCAGCAATGAATGATTAATCAGTGTGAACCTTACGACCTAAAACATAAGGCTATTAATAACGGAGTATGTATTTACTTTGAATAACATATATGTTTGTCTTCCTAAACTTGTATTTTATATATAAAAAAAATATGTTATAGTAAATATTTTTCCCACAAATCTATTTTTCTAACATCCTCAGCATCCATAAACAGTTAACGATTATACATACTTTCAGATGCTGTACGAATTTTCACGATACAAATCGCTGATTATTAGACCACTTATTAAGAATGCATTAAACGACGAATTAGAGATATTTGTGGCATCACTCTTATCAATGTTAAAAAATATTCTAACCCAGATAGAATCAGACGACATGGATGTAGGGATGTACCAACCGCCTGAAATGTCGCAACTCGTTCAACAGGTGCAATGGGCTAAACAGATGGAATCTAAGGTATTGTTGATGCTAATCAGTAACCCATATTAGCGTATAAACCTTGAAACGATGACACTTAATATTTTTAATAAGATCCAGTTATTGTATAACTCGTCGTTTAATTATAATAGTTCCTAAAGAACCTTTATAATTATTAGCTATCTTAATATCTATCTATATGTGGTAGTCGAGCACGCTTCGGCACGAATTGGGCTAGCTCGCACCGAGGAAGTACCACACCCCCACAGAGGACCGGTGTGAAATAGCATACTGCTGTGTTTCGTCCGGTGAGTGGGGGAGCCGGAGGCCCATATCCTTTTCCTTACCCTTCCCAGTCCTTTATCTTCTTATCAATCCTTTCTTAATCCCTTTCCAATTTGAAAACTTACGCCTCACCAATTGTTCAAGGGCGGTGGTAACGCTTACCATCAGGCGACCCCCAGCTCCATTGATGACGTTGACATAATAGCAACTCAAAAATGTAATCTCCATTCTATGTTTTACGGTATATGCAATCTCGTTTCATGATTATACCAACATATTATGAATGTGTTGAAATACTACTATTTTATTTCCTGTCAGGTCAAAGAAATACAATCATGTGTTGACAACTATCTTAAAGAGTTTGATAAAACCACTGAAGTGTCGCAGCTTGCTATTAAAATTTTAAACGATCTCAAAACAATGTATACTCAGTTACATGAGGATTGGTGCAGAGATTTACAGGTATTGAAGCATACTTATAACTATAAACAAATTTGAAACTTTTTTTTATTATATATTTTTGTCCACCCAGTAAGATTGATTGATTGTTTATAAGGATGATTCACAGTAACCTTGCATTATTTTCTCCATTATATGTATAAATAACAAACGGAAATGCATTTACTATTAGAAATAGTGAAGAATAAAGTTCCTCATGTGGTCATATCTAACAATTTTCTTATACTAAAACATACAATCTAAATTTTATGAAGTTAGACTTCTAGACTCCAGATCTAGACTTCATGCTCTATCTTACTCCAGGCGCAAGTCAAAGCCGGTTCCCTCCAACTGTCTGTCGATAAACCAGTAGTAGAATTCTCAAGCGGAACTCAAATGATGGAAGTGAACTTCAACCCGCGTCTCGTTAGTATCGAACTAGAAGCGCGCTCGTTGAGTGCACTAGGGCTGCCACCGCCGCCTTCTGTCAGCGTACTTGATACCGTGTCGACAGCCCTGCGGTATGCTAGGGCTTTGCAACAGGTAACAAAATGAGCCATGGAGATTATTATATATATTTTGTAAAAGCAGCACATATAACGCAATTAAAGAGTGATTATTAGATACTTTAACACATGTTTACCGATGACACAATTTGGTTGCGGTTTTTTTAATCAAAAGTATTGTTAGTCAACTTTGTAGGCATAGAAACTGTCGTTTCCAGCTTTTTGGTAATAGTCTCAAAATCACAAAAAATATCCCCAGCAAAACAATTAAAAATATTGATAATACAGCAGCAAATTTAAGACGGACTTATATGAATGATAAACTTTTAGGGGGGTATTTAAATTTATTTTTTATATATTTATACCAAAAATAATGTTACATCTTAAGGTGGCGTCATTCCATAACACGTTAGGCGAGAGAATGATCCCTTCCACTCGCCCTATGATGTTACAAGCCGCTTTGGACTTATCAGCTTTGGTTCAAAATCAGAAACCAGTGTTTTGGAATGACGAAGAACAGTTGGCTATCTATACGAAGAATTTGAAGAAAATGGTACTAAAATTGGAATCTCAAGTAAGTTTGGAAGTTTGGCAATACAGTTTCTTAGTATTAACAAGCCCCGTCACATCATCATACAGTAGGTGATAATTAAGAATTAGTATAGTGAAAATGTTAACAACTAGATTATGATGTTTTTGTTAAATGAACTCTTTAATTAATACAGTACGAAAAATATATTATTGTAAGTTAATGAAGAATAGCCGGATTTTTATAAGAATCTATTCATTGTAGTAGCTATTTAATAATAGTATAATAATACGCTTGATGCGTAAGATAGTCTAAAAGACAGATAAAGGATTAATAAAATAGTAGCAGATAGCAATGAGAAACCGATCTGGAAACACAGCTAACACTAATTTCTTCCGGGACACAATTATTAAACGAGTTTTAAATAATTTCTGTGGCATTAGTATTCCTACAAAATCGGATGTTATCTATTCATATGTGGGACTATAGCCACTATATTAGATTCTAATGGAAATATGATAGATACGATGACGTTTTACAGAACACATACCTTACCGGTCAACACGTAGCGATACGGGGTATTGTGGAAAAGTTAATGGATACGGAGCTTCTTGCCAAACAAACTGAATGGAAGAAAAGTATTAAGGACATTAGGGATATTATAGAAAAGGTCAGTGAAAATGTATAATATGTTTTGATATGTACTATTTAACATTTTTCTCTAAGGAATGTCTAAGAAGAACTAAATAAAATGGTGAGGATTTGAAATGTTTGCTAGAGAAATCTGATCGGTTATATGTTTTACGAATTAAGATGCATTGTGTTACAGTATTTTAAAAGATTATTCAGCATCTGTTAATCTATAGTAATAGTAGTATCAAATAGAAGTAAAACCAGTAAGATATTTAAACTTGAAAGTACGTAATAGTTTAGAATTATACATAAATTCTAGAAAAAATTAAAGGTATTTTCGATCAAATAGGCATGTTTATAATATAATGAACCTTATCCTATATGATTCTTTACACGGATTCTTAGCATGCATCTTAAAAATATTAACTCATTCCAGGTGGAAAGCAATGGATATAAAAACACAGACATGTGGCGCTCGCACTGGGAGGTGCAAGTGTACAAAGCAATGGAATGCCAATATATAAGAGCTTTACTCTCATTGCATACTAATTTCCCTCAGATGCGGGTTGATTTAGTTTTGCGGTATGTTACTTTATAGTTCTGATTTGTTTCACTATGTTTAGTTATGCCTATTTCATTTATGCTATTCACTTAAAATACCGCGCATGACAATGATTAGATTCATGATTACAAACCATTTTATATGTTAGTTACATTAAAGATTGAACCATGTTTAATAATTTTAAGTACAATTTCAGTATTACACAAATTTTAACATGAATTCGTTTTAGTGGTCATAGTGTGCGCGTGTCGCCCCCGCTCGAGGAAGTTCGCTCGCAGTTGTACCACCAACTGCGCCGCTTGGTGTCGCTGCCCGCGCACTTTCCCGCACTACGAGATGTGTTGGACAAACCCAGTGTCTTTGCCTCTATCGTGGAAAGGTTCGATTTCATACACTATCATTAAACATATTCAGCTGTCTAATCTATCTAATCGCTTGAAAATATTTATAATCAAATGTAAATGCACATAGGAAAAGTATGTTTTTTAATCCTACTATCCTACTAATCCTATTAATATTATAAATGCGAACGTTTGTAAGGATGTATGTGTGTTTGTTGCTCTTTCACGCAAGAACTACTGAACCGATTGCAATGATATTTGGTACGTAGACAGCTGGACAACTGGAATAACATATAGGCAACTTTTTATCCCGATATTCCTACGGGATACGGACTTACGCGGGTGAAACCGCGGGGCGCAGCTAGTATTCCATGAATGTTTAGTTGGTTAAATGTTTTCAATTAATACCAATGAAATAATAATATGTTATTAAAAATAGAAGCTGTTAAAAAGTCTAAAAGCATTATAAATTTTGATAGCAATGTAATTTTCTATTTTCACATGTATCATAGCTACTTCAATCTTAAAAATAACTCTTCTTTACATAACATTTTTTTTTCCACCAGGCACAGCTGGATCGGCAACAAAGCGGTGCGTCAGATAGAGAAGGCACTAACCGCACTAAGTGACCTCTGCGACACTTGGAGCGTCCGCGCGGCGCTAGCGTGTGCGAGCGACCTGGAGCAGCTGTGCCGGGAGCACCTGCACGAGCCGCCCGATTGGGAGATGAACTTCAGGGCCTGCAAGGCGTACGGCCAAGCGGTCGCTAAAATGACATTGTGAGCCTCTTTTCATGCAGTTTAGGGGTAAAGTTAAGTGTGTGATAGGTGTTAAAATGATCAAAGTATCATATACTTTGTAGATTGACAAGTCAATAACATAAGAATTATGAATTTCGTTTGCCTGTATGGGAATGGAACTTTATATTGTATATAAAAAATTATTGACGTATTTGATGACAACATCGAATAATGAACACGAATCGAGTCATAGTGTATACGGCACAAAGACTTGAATTTTAGTACTTCTTAATACCATTCTGCTCATCAATTACATGTGTTTCAGTGATGACGAAAAAATAGATTGGATATCAGTTGGCACCATATCGCTGCGCCGTGAATTCGAAGCTCAGTCGCGCAACTTATGGGCGTGTCTCATGTCTTCCCTACAAGCCAGTTGTCGCGACGACACGTCAGAACTGGATACTTTTATAGCTAATGTAACCGTTACGTTGGAGAATAAAGCTTTGCCCAAAAACGCTAAAGAGTTAGCTGAAATAAGTGCTAAGCAACATGCACTGCAGGAGAAAATGCCAGAGGTAATAATATTGTGTTCGTCTTTTCATTGAATTTCTTGTATTATTCATTTCGATAATAATATATAATTTAACATTATATAACGGTTACAAAATACGTTACATGAAATTAAATTATAATAATGTCATTTTATTTCAGATGGAGAAGTTGGTAGAAGGTTTAAAACGAAAAGGACATTTATTACGGACATGGGGAGGGGATCCGTCTGTAGATACCACTGTAAAGGAGTGGATGAAGATACGGGAGCAGATGGATGTACACCAACAAATATTTGAACATCAGGTAACATAGTAGCGTATGAACGCTTCCGTGTTTTGTGCGATGCGTGGATGAAAGATATACCAACGCCTGTACATTTTGTCAAAGCAAATACATAAAATGCAACATTCTACTGTAAATTCGCATTTAATAACAATTTCTTGAGCATTAATTAAATAGTCTTAAATATTATAATAGAGAATAAATTCGTTTGAATGATTTTTTTTAATTATTTACAGGCAGAAATCGTAAAATCAAGTCTCACAGGCGAATGGGATAACATAAACAGTGGGGTCGAAGCGTGGTTCTCTCGCTGGAGCCAAGCTCGTGCGAGACTCGAAGATATTCGTTCAGTGTCCTACAATGAGATACTGGAGAGATGTTGTTCAGTACTTGACGCGGTGCAGAATTTTGATAAACTAATCGGGGAAAAAGATGAATTGCTGTAAGACGTGCAATTTTTAAGATATATTTGTAATTTCTATTTGAAATTGCAAGGTGGTCGCTGTTGTTTTAAACCATCAACTTTTTTAGTAGCTTTTTTCCGCGGCTTCGCACGCGTTAAATTCGGAGTAGTTAATAGATGTTATTATACATATAAACCTCCCTCCTGAATCATTATCTACTTAAAAAAATCCTGTTGAAATCCGTCGCGTTGTTTTAAAGATTAAAGCATATTTAGAGACATAGGGAACAGAGAAAGCGACTTTGTTTTATACTACGTATGTACCGCGATATATTACGAAACTGTTCCCACAGTGCCGTCTAAAGCAGCGCTTAGGAAAACAATGGGGTTTCAATCAATAACCCCCTAAGTCTCCGGTTCGATTCATTCGTCTCCCGGGGAAGGAGCTGCGGGTATTTTACGCAATATTTTCTGCCTTGACAAATTAATTAGCAAATAATCATTACAGATAGTTTATTTTCGTGGGTGTTTCTTATATTTGGTTTATTGTGCTGTCATCAAATCTAGTCCATTCTATCGAATGAATATCAGTAGAGTTATAACATTCATTAAATATAAAATTTGTTCTAGATCCGAATCTAAAAAATTCAATATGAAATTGGAAATAAATGATATATGGAAAGATGCAGAATCGCTTAAAAATGATTTAATTAATCTCTGGGCTATATTCAAAGAATATAACGAAGGTATGTTACGTTTAAATAATTGGCGTAACATTTTTTGGCAATAATCACTTTGTAAAAGGAATAGGTTTTCGTGTATATAATAATTTATAATTAATATAATAATTTTTTTTTAGATTACGAAGCTATTGGAAATCAAGAGTGGATTATATTCCAAAAGAAGTTACATTTATTGGATGAATTCGTAGTTCGTTGGAAAGACCGCCTCGAGCCCTACACTACCGTCACGTTATTCATTCAACAAGAACTTGAGAAGTATTCGGTAGGATGTTATTATCTTTTATATTTTTCAGAGGAGTTTTTATAACAACAATCCAGCTAATATATATTTTTTTTCTTTTCTTTGATTTAATAATGAACAACTAACCTCGGTGAAATACATTTCAACTGTTCCTATACTGACCTCATTGATAAATGTGAAAACAAGTAATAATTAATGGATTGCCTTATGAAGATAATCCATTAAATCACAGATAAACGATTTTTTACATAAAACAAATATTCCAGGATCTAACAATGGTACTCAAATATTTTCGCGGATCTGACTTCACCGAGAGGCACTGGTGCGAAGTTTATAACCTCATAGAAATGCAGTACAAGAAACCCGATACGTTGGTGCTCAAAGACTTCCTTAGTGTCGCGCCTTATATTAAGAAACACATGAAAGCTTTACAGGTAAATGCGGCTTAAATAAAGTGTACGTACTATTTTTTGGTTACTTCAAAAAGGAGGAGGAATGGAAAGGAGTTTCTTAATTCGATAGTATGGTAATAAGTTTCATTTTCTATGTGTATTCGCTTTTGATGAACCGAGATGGTTATAGTTTTTTGCTAGAAACTAAATATTCCAATTGACTACTTATGATAAGAAACCGAGGATCTAATTTTACACAAAAAATATAAAAAAGTTATTTTTTAACAAACCTTACTTTTTATATCATAGCTGCTAACTGAGCTGGTTGTTCATACACTATTTAAAAAGGAATAAACACTAATTATAAGCATAGATTGATTTATTAGTCTATATCGTAAATAAGTCATTAAACTTTTTGTAGATTTGTAGTATTCTTATCAGCACTGACATTTATCCATATTTTGTTTTATCGCGTTCTCGTTTTTATTTTTGTTTTAACCGTTGATAAAATTATTCTTCTTATTAGCTTTGTTGAAGTTATATTGAAGACTGATTAGAAGCATGAAATAAATAAAGCTTGTGTATTTTTTAGCCTGAATGAGATAAATATTCAAAGTCAAATACTTCAATATATGTATCAACACTTAATGATTCTATGCTTCTTCTAAGTGATATTAATAGTTTAGATAATATAAGGTGGCCGAATTTTTTCTTGCTAAAATATTTACTTTAGTATATCATACCAAGGCGAAGCATTTATCGCTCTTTATCTATTTAGTATATAATAAAATGTGTAATTTCATTTATAGAAAATTTCATCATCGGCATCGAGTGAAGCAGCTATAAGAAGCGCACTGAACGAACTAGACTTGTGGTACGCAGGCGCAAGACTCTCTGTGACGTATTACACACACAAGGATAATAAACTTACTCCTATCGTTAAAGATTTTAAGGACATGATTAGCAAGGTATTTGTGTTTTTTACACATTTTAGAATAATCAACAATTTTATTATATTAAGAGACAAAAGTTATCTCATTATTTCGCCATATTAGGTCTCTGAGGATATTAATTATTTAAAACTTTCCTAGAAAGCTGCATTTAAAAAGATTTTTTAAATCTGCTGCCGAAACCAACCAAGATGCAATACTAAGATGCAATTGCTCTAAAAACTAACGTAAAAGCTTACATAATACAAAAAATTTAAAACATGCTTTGGAAAAACAAGAATATCTCGAAAACAGTAATTTATATTACTACGTTATGCTATTAGTACTTGACCATTCTGCCTCCCATTTTTACTTTTTAATTTTTTCTAATTTTACCGGGTACTCTATAAAGGCTGTTTTATGGCACTAAACTAAAAAAGTATATGATATATAGCTTTTATTATAAATACAGGTGGAGGAACAGCAATGGGTGGTGTGCTCTGTGGGAGGCGAAGGCGGCGGGAGCTGGGAGTTGCGCCTGCGCAGCGCCGGGTCGTTGCTACGAGCTGCGCATCATGTACAACGCAGGTAATCTATGATATATAGAATAGTATAATTTTTGAGACTTTTTCCTGGGTGGTATATACTTAAACTTAATAATCTTACTAATTTAACAAATTATAAATATAAATATATTTATAATTAACCATGAATAAATAAATAACGAGAGGGTCCCTAAGAAATTTCAAGCATTACGTTTCTATGCGAATGGGGCAAGAACAGTTTGCCATATATTTTCATCAGCTCCATCCACGGTTACGAGTGAGTGTATATTTTAATCCTAAATAAATATAAAAATACTTTGTTACACTTCAGTTTGTAATACAAATAGTTAAATATCTAGTCCTAAAAAAAGTTCCCAAAAACACCAATATAATAAGTAACACACGAAATCATATTAATCGACCTTCGTTATTTCTTACTAACCTTGCGTTAATTATCATTGGACCGTGCAAAGTGAACACATAAAAGAACTCAAAACATGTGCTCGTGTGAATTTTCCAAAATACCAAAGCGTCTAGGATTTGTGTTGAAGCGTCGGGTCATGTGTCCGCCAGATGTTGATGCTTTACACTGACAATGATCCTTTAAATCGTATTGTATCTAAAAATTTGTCAATAAACGTTACGAAGTTTGTTTGAATGTTTTTAAATAGACGTTCGAAATTAAAACCAATGCTTGCGTTTGGGAGATGGTGAATTATTTAAATATTTTATTAGAAGTGATGTTTCACATACGCATGTACTTTTTAAGAAGGTATCTTCGAAAGGAAGTGTTTTGATTATTTGTTTGTTTATTTTTTGCCGGCTTTGAATATAATGCACAACTCGTACGTATGATTTTCTCTCTCTTTTCCTCAAATTCACTACGCTACGAATTAAAGTGTATTGCAAACAACAATTTTTTTTGCTGATGTCTTAAACACTAACTAAGTCTACATTCACGTCGCCATCAAAGTAATATGACGTAATACACATAAATAGGTGCACAATGTGTGTCACCGTTGTGAGTTGTGACTGATGTAACAGCGAGCTTACAGGATGAAATTGTAAAGTTATCCCGATAAGCCGAGGCCACTGAACTATCACATACCAGCTAGAGGCGTTGAGCTAAATATACCGCTTTTAATCATTTTCTGTAAAATAGAAATTCTCAGACTGCAGGTGTTTTATTTTTTTTTTGTTTTAATCGCAGTCTAAAAGTTCAAAGTAGCTAGAATAATGACAAATAGTCTTATTCAATCAAGTTATTTTTGGTTGTATACGAGAATCGAAAAGCGAGTATATTAGGAAATGCTAGGATTATATGCATCTTTCAGATGCTTTCCCCATCATTCAAAGAAAAAGCAAAAAAAAAAAAAAATTGTTTTAGGTTTGTATAATTAATATTATTCGAGCGATATATATACTTAATATAAAAAGTACCGTCCACGGTACCAAAACAATCGCTCAAATATATGTAAATACCTTTTTTTTTATTAAATATTTGTCATACTTTAGAGTTTCTATTATTAATTAAATAAATTAACGTGAATAATCTAGTCAATCTTTGTCACGGTAAACTAGGTGGACTGTAATAAGTTTATCATAAATTCATATTTAGAACCAGACTAAAACACATTTTAACGATTTCCGTCTTGGTAGTTTGTAGTGTTTGTTTCGCTTAAAATTCGCTTTGGGTTTCACAATCGTATGCGTGGTATTTTTATAAATATATAAATGTCTCTAATAAATATTATAAAGATTCATTATGATAAAAAAAGTAATGAATACAAAGTATTTTTTTTTATAAATAATTATGTTTATTCTAAATCAAAGTTTAATCATGTTATAATTTTTTTAGTAAGTAATCCAAATGTACATTAAATGAGGATGCCTTAAATAAAAAAAAGTACGATATTATGATAGTGTGCCGGCCGCCATAGTCTATAATATTGGGGAATCCCCAAATTATAAACCGATGTTTATTTTTACTTTTAATTGCCTAACATGGTAAATACTTATGTCGGTACTTATAAAAACGTTAATTTTATTTATTATATATAGGCTGCTTGAAGGCTGTTTAATGTTAAAAATATTTTATACGATATAGAATAAAGGGCCGCAAAAAAAGGCCTTGAAGGGGATGCAATAGAGAGTGCACATTTGTAGAGAGAACGGCTGCAACAAAAAACATAACCCCTCTTCTTGCGCAATTGGGTAAACGATGTGCGATCGTAATTAAATGGGTTCGTAGAAATAGTGTCTATTTCTCTACAATTAACGTAGAGTTTGCATTTTTACATTGATGAATGATGACGCATAAGTAATAATAATACGGCTGCTTTTATAATTATGTGTTGTCATTACAATTATTGAGATTCGATGGCAGTTTGTACTAAAAACTGTAACCAAGATGTTGGTAATATTATGTGAATAAGATTGGGACTTGACTCTTATCACATGAACTTTGACACCATAACCGCCATTTAAAAGTGTATTCTTATCAAAACGAAAGCGTTCATTCAAAGTGTCGATGACATATTTTAAGAACATTGTATTTAGGATATATAATATATTTTTTCGCATTGTTACTTTGTTATATAAAAATATAATTTATTATACGATCATTATTAAAATAATAATAATAATATGGAAATTGGGAAAGGTATGTTAATTACATAAATCATACACGAGCCATCTTCATAACATGAAATCACATAGATATTAACGATTTTTCCATATATTAGCTTCATGAAAACTGGAGTATGTACTGACTTTTGATTAAGTACATATAATAAAACAAAGTATAAATATGAATTTCATAAACAAAATTTATAAGTTAAAGAATTTATGCGATTTATGCTTTATATTAGTTGATGTTTCGAACATTATACAGGAAACATGTTCACGAGATTTAATTTTTATATGTATGTATATATATGTACTTGCGTAAAATTGAACACAACAAAACATTAGACCAAATTTAATTTGACTTTCACCCGCGTAAGTCCCGTACGTCACGTAGGGATATCGGGATAAAAAGTTGCCTATATGTTATTTCAGTTGTCCAGCTGTCTACGTATAAAATTTCATTGCAATCGGTTCTGTAGTTTTTTCGTGAAAGAGCAACAAACACACACACATCCTTACAAACTTTCGCATTTATAATAAGGACGGAGGGATTAGTAGGATAGTAGGATGAATTTAATTGAATTTGTTTTATTTGTGGTCTAAGCCAAGTAGCTTTATTTTTAATTCGTTTGTAGTAGGTTCGGCGTAGATAAGGGGTTATCACCAGAACTGTTGAAACCGTAATAAGTTATCTATTTTAGTTTAGAGGGGCCACTGAAATTTTTAAGTTAAAATTAAGATGACCCTTTGTGAGTCGTTTCTCTGTCTTGCGACTGTTTTTAGAAAGATTTAAAGTCTTAATTTCAATTATGAATGCAGTTGAAGGTACAATAGTCGACGGAATAATTAATAGAAAATATACGAACTTTTTTGTTAGAACTTATTTATAATTGTAATAATCATCGTAATTACTTCGCAAAACCGCTTCTGTGGCCTATTTTTATGTATGTACGGGTTTACACTTGAGATATTGCAGATAATGGGAACATGGATGCTCACTCATTAACGTTAAATGTATGAGTCGTGAGTAATCATACACTTCGTTTAACATGTACCTACCTGCGATTGGAGTGTCAATCCTTTGAATTTTTCTTTATTTTCCTTTAATTTATATAGTGTTTAATTGAAAAGAAAATATCGCTATATTTTTTAAGCTCTGGGGGCCCTCTTTACGATATTAAGTAAATTATACCAATGTCTGAGAATTAAAACCAAAAAAAAAAATGGATGTAATTTAGTCAATGTTTTTTCATATTAATCACACATCATCCCTCAATTAGTTTCGGTCAGATCGCGAATGTATTATCGAAAACGGATGCGGGAACGGAAGAGCGGCTGGCGGCTTGAATATCACAGTCACTCAACTCTGCCATTGTTAAATATTTTATTCAAATTATAAATTCAATCGAAGTTCTTTAATTATTGTTTTATAATAAACACGCATTTTTAAAACTTTATTTTTTACATAACTATAAGGACGGTAATAATACATTGGGATTAATATTCGATTTTAATCCATAACATCTTAAAAGTATTTACGACACATTTAAAATAATATAAGGGACGACGGATTCTCGCCATTAAAATAGCGAAAGCCATACAACGTGCGGTAATAATGACCAAAACAAAAAACGCATCCCAAAACGTGTCGTTATTTTGGTTGCCTGGTGATGCCCGATTCGGAGAACGGCACGAGCGAACACGAAAGCAGGAGCGGTCGACGCCACGGCAGGGCCGGATTGTGACCGTCATAAGATAGATAACTAGACTGGAACATAAATGTCATACAGTTTATATGTAAGTGAACAAATAATAAGCATTATATCGTAGTATCTCCTGAAAGACACAACCAATTGGGATTATTTAAGAAATCCTCTGTCGCTACTGAAACAGTCTTGAATATAATGTAATTTATTTGGATTAGGATTAATACTTGGGTACAAATAATGTGCTCATACTTCTCCCGGCATTTCATTAAATTTAGCTATCCTTAAAAAGTAGTTATAATGACAAAATTGTAATAATAATTAGATATATGCTGTAGCGGACTTTATAATTTAAATCTCATACATAATGTAGCTTACTAGTGGTAAATGAATTTTTAAAATTAGTTCAGTATAACATAGATATTACTCAATTCAGCGTCACTAATTCTTTATAGTTTTAGTATAGATTTATGTATGCAAACCTTATATTAGCCCGAAAAAAAAACAATAAAATAATTATTATTCGAATTTATATGCTTTTAAACAAACTCCTATAAATACTTACAATTTGTTGGTCTATTCGTTGATAAATACGGCCCTGTTCGCGTAACAAAGCAGAGCTTACGAGTGCGAGTCATGAGGCGGGGGAGGGCGGGATGCGGGCGGCGCGAGAGTAGTGAAGGCAGGCGACTAACTGGACAGGCAGTGCAGCAAGAGGCGCGCGGAGAGCCGGTGCGCGCGATGGCTCGATACGCCGCCTTTATTATCTTTTCCGCGCTTATCAATATCGGGAGCGCGGTTTACAATAAAGATCGCGATAGGCAACGTGCTGATCCTCGCTTGTTAGATCGCGCCTGTGAGCTCAGTTCCTGTTATCCCGCCACTGGAAACTTACTAATTGGACGAGAAGCAAGGCTTTCGGCTTCATCGACTTGTGGTGCTTACGGCCGCGAGAGATATTGTATTGTATCCCATCTTGAAGAACGAAAGAAATGCTTTTGGTGCGAATCAACGAATAATACTGCGAACAATCCATACCTTAACCATCGCATACAAAATATAATATACAAGTATTATCCCGGCACACGTACGAAGTCTTGGTGGCAATCTGAAAATGGAAAAGAAAATGTTACGATACAACTCGATATGGAAGCGGAATTCCATCTTACCCATTTAATAATACAGTTCAAAACCTTTCGTCCTAAGGCTATGTTAGTAGAGAGGTCTTTCGACTTTGGAAAAACATGGCGAGTTTATAGATACTTTGCACATAATTGTGACGAAGCTTTCCCTTCCGTACCGAAACACACACAGCGAAGCTTAACTGAAGTTGTTTGTGAATCACGTTATTCAGGTGTCGCTCCATCCACGGAAGGTGAAGTGATATTTAGAGTGTTACCTCCGAACATAAATGTTACGAATCCCTATTCAGAAGAAGTGCAAAATTTACTTCGAATGACTAATTTACGAATTAATTTCACAAAGCTACACACACTCGGTGATGATTTACTCGATAATAGAGCTGAAATACAAGAAAAGTACTATTACTCTATTTATGAAATGACAGTTCGTGGTTCTTGCTCCTGTTATGGTCACGCATCAAGATGCCTGCCTATGCCAGGTGTCGAGTCAAAAAATAATATGGTCCATGGACGCTGTGAATGTACACATAATACTCGAGGATTGAATTGCGAATATTGTGAAGATTTTTATAACGACTTACCATGGCAACCCGCTGTAGGAAAAACTTCAAATGCTTGTAAGAGATGTACTTGTAATAATCACGCCACGACATGCCATTTTGATCCAGCTGTCTACAATAAAACCGGTAAAATAAGTGGTGGAGTATGCGATAATTGTCAACATAATACTATGGGTGTTAACTGTGAACGATGCAAACCAACCTTTTATCGTGATCCTACGCTTGATATTCAAAGCCCTGATGTATGTAAGTCGTGCGATTGTGACCCAGAAGGAACAACCGATAAAGAAATTCTGTGTGATGATGAAACTGATTTTGCAAATAATAAAACTGCTGGAAGGTGCTTATGCAAAGCTAACGTTGACGGAGCTCGCTGCGATAGATGTAAAGATGGATATTGGAACTTCGATCCACAAAACCCTGAAGGTTGCATATTATGTACTTGTGATAGATTAGGTACAATTAATGAAAGAGGATGCGATGCAGCCACTGGTAATTGCTTCTGTAAGCGACATGTTACTGGTAGAAATTGTGATCAATGTTTACCCGAATTTTATGGTTTATCGGATAGTGACGATGGATGTTCACCCTGTGACTGTGATGTCGGTGGATCTATAGACCGCTATTGTGACGTAATAACTGGACAGTGTAAATGTCGCCCTAATGTAACAGGTCGTCGGTGTGACCAACCCATACAAAACTTCTTCGTGGGTGCTTTAGATTCTATAGTATTGGAAGCAGAATCTAGTGAGTGTGATTCACAAATCGACGATAACGCTATACAAAGCCAGCTTTGCCATGTTGTCATACGCGAAAACTTCCCTGATGGTAGAAAGGAAACTTGGACTGGTCCCGGTTTTATGAAAATACCTGAAAGTAGTACTTTAGTATTTGTTATAAATAATTTAAAAACAAGTATGAATTACAATGTACTTATACGATATGAGCCACAATCTGCAATTAATTGGCAAGAAGCAACTATACTTGTAAAACGACCTTCACCTATTGATCCAGATTCACCATGTAGTAATGTTCGTCCTGAAGATGATAAAATTTATACAATATTACCAGCAAATCAACGAAGCGTTTTAGTTCGGCCACCGATATGCTTAGAAAAAAATAAAGAAACTGAAGTTCGTATATATTTTGGGAGGCAAGATGGTCAGACGTCGAATAGTCGTGCATCGATATTAATCGATTCTATTGTTCTTATTCCTTCTTTTGATGATTTGCCATTCTTAGCCAATGATACTGCAGCCAGAGAAGAATTTGAGCGATACAACTGTGGCGATCAATATTATTACGATTTAAATAGAGATAATGTGCCCGAAATTTGTAAAAATTACCATGCGAGCATAGGTTTCTACATAAGAAATGGCTCCGAATCTTGTCAATGTGATCCTTCTGGTTCAAAAAGTCACCAATGTGATAGATATACTGGATATTGTCAATGTGTAGAAAATATTGTTGGAGCAAGATGCGATCGTTGTGCTCCAGGAACATATGGTTTTAGTAAATTTGGCTGCAAACGATGCGACTGTAACAGTATAGGTTCTCTTGATAATTTTTGTGATGCCACTAGTGGACAATGTAAATGCAGAGCTAATACATATGGCAGAGCATGTGACTTATGTCAACCAGGGTACTTCAACTTTCCGAACTGTCAACAATGTGATTGTAACGGCCATGCTATTGAATGTGATGACAAAACGGGTGCATGTAAGGAATGTCACGATTATACCGAAGGTCACCGTTGTGAAAGATGTATAGAAGGATATTATGGTGATCCTCGTTTAGGGATTGATATTCCATGCCGTCTCTGTCCTTGTCCTGGTGTAAAGGATGATCCAAATAAAAGCAGCCATGCTGATAGATGCGAGTTAGATCCTGAAACAAAAGACGTAGTTTGTGATTGTAAAGAGGGATATGCAGGTTTGCTTTGCGATGTTTGCGCTGATAACTATTACGGAGACCCACTAAAAGGCACGTGTGAGAAATGTGACTGCAATGATAATATAGATTTAACAAAACCTGGTAATTGCGATCCCTACACTGGAAAATGCTTGCAATGCTTACATCATACCTCAGGAGATCATTGTGAAGTGTGTGAGGATGGTTACTTTGGAGATGCTTTAGAACAGTCTTGTTTCAAATGTAATTGTTCAGTATTAGGAACTAATTTCACGCAAGGTAATTGTGATCGTAGTACAGGACAATGTCCATGCTTTAATAATGTAATGGGAATAAATTGCGATCAATGTACAGAGAATCATTGGAGAATCGCTCTGGGCACTGGCTGTGACCCATGCGAATGCGATCCGATTGGTTCCTTGTCTCCACAGTGTAATCCATATATAGGAAAATGTGATTGTAAACCAGGCCATGGTGGAAGGCAGTGTGACCAATGTCAAGAAAACCATTGGGGTGATCCAAATATTGAATGTTATGAATGTGATTGTGATTTATATGGTTCTGTATCGCCTCAATGTATGCGTGACAATGGCTCGTGCCAATGCAAACCTGGCATTGGTGGTTATAAATGCGATATATGTGCACGAGGTTATCTTGGAGAAGCTCCCGAATGCTATGCTTGTGGAGAATGCTTTGACAACTGGGATCAATTAATAAACAACTTAAGAATACAAACAGAATATGCAATTGGTAATGCCAGTAAAATTAAAGTAGTTGGCGCTACTGGTGCGTATACAAGGGACTTCGAAGAAATGACAAAGAAATTAACTGACGTTGAGGATTCCCTTGAAAGTGCCAAGTTAGGACAATCCACCGTCAAAGAACTTATTTCCAATATATCAAGCTTACAAGACCACCTTAATGAAGCTGACAAAAAAATTAAGGACAGTAATGATAATCTTAATGCAATAACATCTAAAATCAACTTAGGCAATGTCACTTTAGATGGTTTAAGATCTGCCATAGAACATCTTAAGTCGAAAACTCTTGAATTGGGAAATAATGCAACCAAATTACAAGAAGCTAACCTTGAAGGTGCTCTGAACTTAACTCGTGAAGCAAAACAAAGGGCTGTAAAAGCTGCAGATGATGCTGAAAGTGTGCAAACGATCATTGCTAACACGGACAGGCAAATTAAAAATACGGATAGACTTATTGAAATGCAATACACTAACTTTAATAATACCCAAAATGAGAATGATAAAAAATTAGATGACCTTATAGAGGTTATGTCGCAATTAGATGCTGAATTACCTAAAATTAATGAAAAAATGTGTGGACAAGACAGCGACACCTGCGATATTTGTGGTGGTGCTGGATGCGGAAAATGTGGTGGCATATCTTGTGATCAAGGAGCTGTAACGAAAGCTGAACAAGCTCTAGATTTTGCAAACAAAACTGAACATAGAATAAAAGAACATGAATTAACTGCTGAAGATTTGTTTAGATCGGTAACGCAAGTAAAACAAGATACGGTTTTAGTGCGATCCAGAGCAAAAGATTTATCACATAAATCTAATGAATTTAAGTTATCCGCGGAAAAGGTGACAAACGATAGTATAGCATTAACTGCAGAATTAAAAGAATTTTTATCTAACACATCTAATACCCCCGCAGATGTGAGAAACCTTGCAAATGAAATTCTTAATTTGTCAATTCGAATAGAACCTAAGGAAATTACAGAACTCTCACAAAGGATTAATTCAACCGTGTCACAACTAACCAACATTGAAAATATTATTACAGAAACTAAACCAGACCTTGATAAAGCAAAAGCACTCAAGCAAAATGCAACCATCGTAAACAAGTCCGCAAATCTTACATTGGAAATGGCAAATAAAGTTCTCGAAGCGCTGGATGAAGCTCAAGCTGCTCAAGATGCAGCAGAAAATGCTATCGAAAGGGCAAATAATGATATTGCAGCTGCCAAAGGTGATCTTCAACCAATCGCTTTAGAAACCGAGCAAGCTCAGAAAAAAGCTAATGAAACTATGGATGAAGTAGAAGGCTTGAGATCCCGCTTATCAGATTTACAAAAAAATATTCTTAAAATTGAAAGTGACGCAGACCAAGTAAAACAAGAGGCCAATGACGTTGTGAACAGAGCTGAAGCAGCTGAACAGAAGGCGAGACAGTTACGACAAGATTTTAAAACAACAAATATGTCTCTTGCCGAAAGAGCAAACCAAACGTCTAACTCGCGAGAACGTGCACAATTACTATTAAATAGGGCTACAAAACTAGCAAGTGATACCCAAATGCAGCTTAAACTTCTTGCTAATATGGAAGAACTGTACAACGACCATAATGAACAGCTCAACGTTTTAGAAAAAGAAATAGGTGAACTGAATTCTCAAATGAATTACTATTTATCGGAGATCACAAAACGATCCGACAATTACAGATCTTGTACCACTTAATATTATTAAAATTTGATTAAAAAAACTGCATTTGTAACATATTATAGTCTCTGACTGAGTGCCATTTTGAAATTGTACTATTATATGGCATGTGTGTAGTGTGACTACGTTATAAGTTGTAAGACTGTTGAATAATATACTATGTATCTATTAACAATATGTTTAATTAATGTTTAAAATAATGTAACGTTTATTTTCATATTACATGTATAATTTTAATCTATACTGTATACACGTACGTATGTGTTTGTTAGCATTTCTGCGAATACAATTAATTATTTTAAACATAACATATACTAGATGTAAAAATATCCCTTACGTTTGTAAATAATGCATTTTATCGACATAAAATTATGTAGGTATCATAATTTTTTTCTGAATTAACTGTGTATATTGAATAAATGAAATAAGTATAACAACGCCAATTGTTTTTCAATTGAATCCAAAGAATAATGTTAGTTTCATAATTATTATTATCTAATTGGTCTTTTTATGTCATTCATCAATTATTGTAAGTGATGATTTATTGGGTTTTATTAATTAAATAGTAATTCTAAGTATTTTGCCTTAGAGATATTATATACACTGTAGTACAAGATAGAGATCGGATATGGTGTCTTGCGTTACATTACGATTGACGATAAATATATCGTTTTATAAATACCTACCTAGATAAAGAAAAGTAGTTATTATTTCTGTAAAATATTGAGGCTATTGCATTTATGTGTTTAAAACTTTAATGTGCTGCTTTTTAATTTGTCATTTATATACAATAAGGCATAAATACTTAAATGTAGATAATACTGACTTTGTTAATAAAACATTGCGTAAAGTAACGTCGTTTTATTGTGCACTTAACCTTCCATTTTGAAATTTCCGTAATAAATCAACTATTAAAAAATCTACATATTACAAATATACATTAGGTAAATTTTATACAAAAATATTCTAAATCATTCATCCTCAATTAACTTTTCACATCTTGCAGAGAAAAATATAATAATAAAATAACATTTAATTTTTAGTTTTTTATAGCATTGAAATGCCTTATAAAAAAAATCTCAATAATATAACGGTTAAAAATGTGAAGACATTAACGCTTTTTTAAGTATCAGGACAACTGAATCATTCTTACATACTTTATAATTTTTTGTAACGTTATTAAAATCTCTGTAATGAAATTACTAAGCTTTCATTACATTACATTAACTTTACACATATATTAATAAGGTATAATAGACATGCCTATATATTACGGATACATATAAATACATAGTTAATTTTCAACATTGTATTTTGAATGCTAAAATGTAATATATTATTATGATGACAGATTTAGTATGATTGGGTATAATACATAATTATTATTTGTATTAAATATTCAACCGGACTAAAAACATATTATTTACGGTTGTAATAAGTTACACTATATGTTTATTGTTTAATCACAAAAAACTTACACCCACGAGCAGAGTCAATTATCACACAATAAACATTTCTATATAGTATATAAAAAAATACCATTTTCAGGTGGCTGTACCTAGAACCTATACTTTTCAATGATGAAGGTGAATTAGGAGCCAAATTTCGCAAGGTAGACCAAGGGTTCAAGCAAGTTGCGCGGGTTATAGAAGCAGATCCCCGGCTTTCAGCATTATTACAGTCTACCAGACTACAATCTATGCTCGATACAATATCTGAACAACTGAACGCATGTCAGTCAGCACTTAACCAGTATATCGATGTAAGTGGCTAGCACTAGTTTAAAGGACAGACTTGATGACTCATTTATGCGATCCAAATTAGTAAAGAAATGAGTTAGATATCGCTAAATGCTAAATATCTATATCTATACTAATATCCGATTTGAAAAATTCTTTCAGTGTTAGATAGGCTATATATGTACCACGGGCGATGACGGGGCGGACCGCGAATTTAACATATGTTGAGACTATTTTAAGTAATATTATGTTGCATTATGTTAAAGAAGTAATTTTCAATAATTTGATAGCAGAATAAATCGCCTTGCTTACATTTTGATGTTTAACTATATATATTATAACAATCTTCGGTTGTTTAATTTATTGCCATGATTTTATTTCAAAACATAGAATGTTACATTTATTATTTCTTCCTAGCTGTTACCCGTAGCATCGCCTGCGTGGTCGAAATAAATTTTCATAATTCTACGCTTTTATTCCCTATTTTAACTCCTTGGGGGTAGAAATTGTCAAAATCCTTCTCTACAGTACATAGTGGCTATCTGAACTCCAAATTTCATTAAAAAAAAGTCCCATCAACGATTAGCTCAAACTACTGTATAGTTTGAGCTATTCGTTGATGGAAAAGTCATTCAATCGCCTTTGTGCGCTTTATATAATTTAATAATGCGATTTGCTAAGATGATTAGATGTTTCAAAAATACTTCCAACCTTATCTCATATAGCTCCCTAAAACTGACATAAATACAACAAAATTATCGATAACTTTCAGGAAAAGCGTACTATATTTCCAAGATTATACTTTTTAAGTGATGATGATCTCCTGGAGTTGTTGGGTCAAGCACGATCCGGTACAGCGGGTAGAGAAAGCGTTCTACAGACCCATCTAAAAAAACTATTTCCCGGTATTACTGGCGTTCGCCTGGGTCCCGGGGGCTTATCTATTACCACCCTGTGTAGCCATTTCGATGAGACGTTTCAACTGAATCACCCAGTGGACATTGACTGTCCTGTTGAGGTTATTATTTCATTTCTATTATTGCAACTTGAATACATCTTATAATATTTCTAAAAACTTCAATCTCTTATCATTTACGCAGTCAATTAATAATGGTCATTTATTTATTATAGGTTTGGCTTAAAAGTTTAGAAAACGAAATACGTTCTTCCCTGAAAGATCTGACGTTACAATGTATCAGTACAAACAGTATAAGAGACAACGATCCATTTTCGCTGCCGACGCAAATAATGTGCTTAGCGCAAAACATAAGATTTACTGAGCAAGCAGAAAAGGCGATCACAAACAAAGAATTACGCAACTTAAAAGATAATATTGAAAAACAAAACATGAATTATGCTTCGGCTGAAGTCGAAGATGAAGCTGAAAATTATAAAAAACAAGCTCTCATATTACAGTGCGCTTATTACAAGACCGTAGTGGACTCTTTGTTGGAAAATAGCGTTGTATCAACTTCAGATTGGTTGTGGCAAAAGCAGTTACGGTAAGTTGACGCCAATTACTTTAAACTTGTATATGAATCATCATATTACACTATATATTTTGATAAATAGATAATGTATAAAAGTTCACAGTCACAATTCAGGCCATGGTATACTTTCGTACATTCGGTAAGTAGTGAAAAGTGAAATATATTTAAATGAACCTATTATTTTCTCAGGTTTTATTTAATAAACTCTAATGAGGTTGTCGCCAGAATGGGCTTGGCAGAAATATCTTATTCTTACGAATATCTCGGCACACAGACTGGTCAGTTTGTTCGCACTGAGCTAGCTGAAGAGTGTTTCCTGATATTAACTCAGGTATATTTTTTATAGTCATTAGTTTCTATATAATTTCTATATAGATTTTTTTAATACACCGCCGCCTGAACATAGTGGTTAACGCATGAGTGTCCTCGATTTGATTCCCGATGGACCACCTACTTGGCTTTAAATAATGCATCTGAGCTGGTGGTTCGCCTGATAAACGATCACCACCGCCCATGAACATTCGCAGAGGCTCAGACCTCTAAGAAAGCGCTGCCCGCTTTTAAGGGATAAGGAAAGGATTAATTACTGAAAATAAGGAACGGACTGGAAAGGGCTAGGAGAAGGAAATAGGCCTGCGGCTCCTCCACTCACCGTACGAAATTTTTATATATATGATTTTTTTTTTTTATTAAATTTGTATATATACAATTGACTAATTTTAAAACGATAATTATGTGAAATGTTTATGTAAACATTTCAGTCCCACCATTTTGGATTCATTGGCAATCCATTTGGTCCCGCGGGGACAGGTAAAACAGAATCTGTGAAAGCTTTGGGTGGACTGTTTGGGCGACTTGTGCTGGTATTCAACTGTGATGAGGTGAGAGACATCTATACTAATATTATTAAGCTGAAGAGTTTGTTTGTTTGGTTGACGGCTCTAATTTCAGGAACTATTCGTCCGATTTGAAAATTTATTTCAGTGTTAGATAGCCCATTTATTGAGGAAGGCTTTAGGCTATATAAACCGCGGGGCACAGCTAATAAATTTTAAGAATTAAACAAAAACTGTTGGCAGTCATTTTTTGAGATTGTCATAATGATTTCGTTAAAATTTCCATTCATATCATCCATCATTTTCAGGTTATTTATTACGAATCAAATGGGGAATATTTTGGGGAATAACCAGGTCTCTATTTTCCAAAAATAATTCGTCCAACCTTACTCTGAAAATACAGCGGTGATTTAATTATGTTTTAATAAATGATTATATTTCTTTTAATTATTTATCACAGGCAATGGACGGCGAATGTATGGGCCGACTCCTAACGGGATTAGCTTTAAGTGGTGCTTGGGGATGCTTCGACGAATTCAATAGATTATCCTCAGAAACTCTCGCAACTGTGTCGCATCAGTTCACGTCATTACTCGCCGCCATGCAAGCAGTTAAAACTAATGCGGAGGCTACTGCGTTGTTAAATGGAAAACAAGTGAGATGATAATAAAATAAATCAAGGGTTATTCTAGATGACTCTGTAAACATTTTATTGATTTTTATGTTATTCTGTGCATCATTTTTCAGCTGAAATAAAATATTACGATTATAATGCACGCCATCCATAGACTTTAACGATATTTATCAATTCATACTTATAGATCTACTATACATTTATTTCTGATATAGGTACATTTTATTAGGCCTTACAGTTTCGCTTATAAAAACTCACAGTCCTACACTTTTAAAGTTTTGCCCCGCTTCATTTTACCTAATTCATTACTGCAGTTTAGTCGTAAATGGTGTAGATTAAAAAAGAGTGCTATGTTAATCATTTTTGTATTTTTTGGTCAGGTCAAGACATGTCAGCATTAATATTATAAGGAGAAAGCTTTTATAATTTTGTATGTTTGCAACGTTTTCTTGAAAATTACTGGACAGAAAGAAAAGTCTTTTACCATTAGAAAGTTCATTGTAAGTATCACGGGCGAAGTCAGGGTGAAGAGATACTATCATACATAATCGTGTTATGTGTCGAGGACGACTAACATAAATCTTGTTTGAATTTTTAATATTTCGTTTGTGTCTTCATGCCGTACAAATCACTGTGTCTGTATTTGTTATAGTCAATATATGTGAAATATGTAGTTTGTTATAAAAAAATGCATGTATATCACAGGTGCGCGTGTCGCCGTGGTGCGGCGCGGCGGTGACGCTGAACCCGGCGGGGCGCGGGTACGGCGCGCGGCGGGCGCTCGGCGGCGCGCTGCAGCGGGCGCTGCGCCCCGTCGCGCTCTCCGCGCCCGCGCCCGAGCCGCTCGCCGCGCACCTGCTCGCCGCGCACGCTGCCCACGACCCGCTGCGCATGGCGAGCGACCTCACCGCGGTCTTCATGCTGGCTAGGTGTTTGATTTATGCCTCTTGACTCGAGCTCTCCCCGCGCTGCACGGGACCCTATGACTGAGACTACTAACACTTATGCTGGCTCAATATTTGAATTCAACCCCACCCACGCAAACGCTATTCGCTTGCTTATAAAATATATAATAATTGGTTGGAGTTAGAAAGCATATCCTGCTATAAAATGATGCAAATATATGTATGTGAGAGCAAATCTCCCGTCAACGTTGTACGTTGAATTTTTGTATTACCATATTTCTTTATGTATCTTCAGTGTTATATCTAAGAATTAAATACATTCTTCAAATTCTCGGTGACTTTTTGTCATTCAAATAATGTTTTGCCACTGGCCATCGGCAGCAACTTGCTAAGCAGCCAGCGGCACTACGACTGGGGGCTGCGCGCGCTGAAGGCGGCGGTGGGCAGCTGCGGCGCGGCGCTGCGGGCGCTGCGGGCGCGCGGCCCCGCGCCGGCGCCGGCGCAGGCGCAGCGCGCCGCCCTGCGGACCGTGCTCAAGCTGAACAACATGTCGAAGCTCACTAAACCGGACGCGGAGAGGTTGATGCCAAATATTACTACTAACTGCTATTGAGATTATGTATTGCACGCCTTGATAATGGATGTGTGAATTTTTTAAAAGTTTAAATGATTTCTATACACATATATTTATAATTATGAATGTACACAAATCTATTATTTTTGCGCATTGACAATAACCGGTGAAAATTATCTTGTCAACTATAATGGCTAACCTTACAATTTTATTAATAATTATGCCATATGTATAGATGATATTTTTTTCTATATTACTTATATACAATAACTTTTACTTCATTTATTGAAAATATGACTGATACAAACGAAAATGAAATGATGGGAATATGCAACCTTTTTCAGATTTGAGAATATTCTTTCACTGGTTTTTGCTGATGTCCCCGAGGAACAATCTACAGTTGACCCTATCTATATGAGTATTGACTCCAGTTTCGAATCGTTAAACCTCATTCGCAGTCAATTACAGGTATAGTGCATACAACTCATTTATTTTATAATGAATTCAAAATCCTGATAATATATATGATATGCAAGTTTTGATTAAAATTTTTAATATATTTATCCTGTAAATTTAAAGAACGTTGACGAAAATCTGTTTACAGACACAAAAATGTATGGACTTGTATGAGCAATTGCAACAAAGAATGGGAGTGGTAATTGTTGGTCCCCCAGGTTCCGGTAAAACAACCATCAGGAAACTACTCAAAACCGTAAGTATAAGTAACAATATGTATTCCTAGTTTTAGTTGATTATGAAAATTGCAAGATTTGAGGGCAATAACTGAACTTGTCAAATTTCCTTTTTCAGTAATTCAGTAATCAGAAGAATGTCAAGTTGCATGTCGATAGAAAGTCCTTCCTAGCAAGCTTTTTTAAACTTTTAAATCATTATCTATTCTATTACATTTGTTATTATTACTTATATGTAACATTATATGTGTATTGTATTTGTTACTACAAAGGGTCCATATCACTTCCTGATATTGTCTTCGATAGCCCTTGTGACCTATATTATCATACATTATTTGGCATTTTTAACATGAGCTGAACACATGATCAGAAGCTGGTAAACTGGCATTAATAGACTAAAATCAACTTTTCAATTGCCAGGCGCTAATACAACAAGGTAAAACAATAATGGAGCATGTGATATACCCAAAGGCAGTGAGTCGCGAGTGCTTACTGGGACGAGTGGAGCCTGACACTCGCCAGTGGATAGACGGCGTTATATCCACTATTGCTGTGCAAGTGTCGCAACAGAGCGCCGGTAATACATCCTATTATCATATCATCTTATTTATTATTCTTTTACGAATATAAGATGGCAAGTAGTTCTCCAATTTACCCATAAAAAATGTTTTTTCAGATGTTTGGTCATGGGTGGTATGTGACGGTGACATAGACCCGCAGTGGATAGAAGCTCTCAACTCAGTGCTAGATGACAATCGTCTATTAACGCTGCCTTCGGGTTGGCGCGTGCAGTTCGGACACAATGTCAACTTTGTGTTCGAAACGCACTCTATGGAACACGCTTCGCCGGCTACTATATCACGAATGGGGATCATTTTGTTAAGGTAATAATATTGTGAATGGGAGGGGGGAGGCATGCTTTGAGAAATGTGGGAAGGTATATCAAAAAAATGTGTGAAGTGTTTCTGTTGCCAAAAAATGTTCAATGGCATAGCAATTAGTATTTAATATATTAAGTATAATTTTTTAGTTATTACAATTAGTATTTAATATATTAATTATTTAATAGTATTTAAAACATATTTAGTGAACAGAAATAGCCTAGTTACTGTTATATTATGTATATAGATTATACTTACACTTATTACTTACATAATTACTGATATTTATAGTGAAGAAGATAGCTGTGCGGAAGAATTTCTTAATAACTGGATCCAAAAAGCTGACACGGAAAATGAAACAATACAATCGACGATACCAATTTTACAAAATGTGATACGAAAATGTTTGAAGTGGTCAAACACTTTTACGTCGCATTTTGCAGTAAAAACGTACAGTGTATCAATAGTAAGTGTGTGCGATATTTCATATTTAGCTTATTTATCATGCTCATGTTTGAGAATACACATCTTCGTTAATTGACAATAAATTATTACATCTTTTCTGATTCAATATTATTATCACAGGTGAATCAAATACTGACTCAACTTGAATATATAATCGAAGAAACCGATACTCATAAACATATATCAAGTGAAGAAATTGTTTACTTGGCTCTACAATACAGCGTGATAGGTTTACTCAAAGAAAGTGCAATACATGCGTTTCATGATGAAGTAAGTAATTGTTGATGTCTCTATGATTGTAAGCACTTTTAACAACTATAGACTTGATATTCTTAACACATATACAATATCGAATTAGACTTCTCTTGCATTGTTATTTATTTTTTGGACTGTTCACATATTCTGCGTTCACAAATGGAAAGTTATGTCGTTTGTCTTAAATGAAACATATAATTGAGTCCCCAGGTTTTACGTTTAAATAATATTTTTAAAACGTTTTTTTTATAATATTTTTACAGATGTCAGATGTTCTCGGTCCACCGCCAAGCCTCGGATCAAATGTATGCGAACGTGTATCAGACACGCTAGTGATGTCGCCGCGACTGCACGTGCCTGCGCACGCGCTGCGGGCGATAGTGCGTGCACGCTCGCACGCTATACTCATTGGGCATGGTGCGTGTGCTAAGAGGTTAGTTTTATAGCATACTTCATATATATAGCTCTTTGATATAGTTTTAGCTCAACTCTTTTTTATAATAAAGCTATAAATAATTATGAGTAGATTCATCCATCCGTACTGTCTTTAAGAAGTGGCAACCACGCCATGGCAAACATGGTGAGCACTTACTATCAGGCGAATCACCAACTCGTTCGCAAGCTCTAATAAAATATGAAATATGATTAAATAAATACAAATGTCCTATATGAACATGTTATATTTTTCAGTACTTTAGCCGAGCACATCCTAAAAGATTGTAATTCGACAGTTGTTACCATCGATTGTACACCTATTTTGGAACCTACTGATATCATTACAGAACTGAAAAGGGTAATCATAGTAACTATTACATTATCTATTAATTTTACCAAACATATAATTTTTTTTTTACATTTAATATAAAACTCGTTTTATTTGAATATTTTTAGCCTATCCGTTATTTTAGGTCCTCATAAACTAAAATGATTGTTCTATCTTTTTAGAACAACGTGATCCGAAGCGGTGGCGGTGGAGTGGTACTGTTGGTGCGAGCTCTGCACCGCGTGTACACCGACGAGTGGGGATCTTCGCCCGTGCACTCCTTCTTGTTACAGGTAACACTCATATTTATTGAGTTTAATATATATTTGTTATTTTCTTGTATTGTTTAGGATATGATTAAATAAACGCTATTAATGGTATTTAAATGTTCCGGACATTTAAATACCATTAATAGTAAAATGAAATATAATCAGTTTTCTTTTGTTTGTTTAATTTACTGTAGATTTGATTAATAACATAACATTACCAATTGTTATGCAGGTGATGCAAGGTAACGGTTTCTGGGCTTCGGAAGAAAACGGTACTCAATGGTATAGCACAGCGCGGGTGAGTGTCATCGCAACCGCTTCGCCTCGCCTCACCCTCGCTTCGCGTCTAGCTGCTGCCTTCATGCATTTAATCTTACCGTGAGTACATTATTATTTCATTCAAGTGGGGTAATTATTTCTACATTAAAAACGGTATAGTGCATGTTTATCATTCCAACATCTATGCAACTTTGAAGTAATAATAATAATTCTTAATTTAAGAAAATTTTTGCTATCTAAAGATTATCTTTCTTTTTCTAGTGAGCCAACCGACGAGGAACTCTTGGAGCTTTTAAAATACTATTTAAGCGAAACGATAAATAAAAATATATCAGATACGGACATCATTAACTTGGCGCAAAACATTTTATCGATGCAGAGAGAGGTATACTTACAAGTTATTGTTTTTTACCTATCCTACTTAATATACCTATTATAAATGCGAAAGTGTGTGATGTGTATGCGTTTGTTGCTCTTTCACACAAAATCTTCTGAACCGATTGCAATGAAAGTACGCAGATAGCTAAACAACTGGAATAACATATATGCAAATTTTTATCCGGATATTCCTACGGGATAAGTACTTACGCGGGTGAAACCGCGGAGCGCAGCTAGTATGTTATACACTCACAATTTATTTATTTATTAGTACAAATAATTTATAAGTATAAAAAATATATATTTACAGATAATCCATACTTTTGATACAAGACCACATTATTCATGGAACTCTTCCCATTTGAAGAAAATGTGTGAAAATATAAAATGGTATAATCCGTCCTCAATTAATGAAGTTACAACGGTATGTCTTGTATTTTGAATTTTTTTTTTTTTGTATTATACAATTTTATGGTTAATATTCTCTCATAATAGCCTTCTTATATTTCCTTAAATTTTCTGTCCTAGGCTTTGTATGCTCAAGCGCATATAATATTCAGAAATCAATTAGTGACTGAAACTGAGAAAGATCAATTCGACGCTATCGCTAGAAAGTACCTCAAAGTGAACAATAACATGTATTTTAACCCGATACAGCGTGGGGATGGTGTTTACTTAGAAACTGTGGATTATGCGATGTGGTACCAAAATACACAAATGCTCATAAATCAGTGTTGTAAGTGATTTGAGTTTTTCATTCTAATGTAAATCGTTACGAGTGAAATTTTATGTTTGAATATGTTTAATTTCGATCATAAGTTGTTTAATTTTGGTCATTTTCAGTGATAGATGATGAACAAATGTTTGGTGACGCTGGTATAGAAGTTTGTAAGGAGTTGTCTATATTGTGTCCTGTTATAGCTCTTGCGGTAAGAATAGATACATTTATCATAAAGAAAATACTTCTTTGATATTAAATTAAAATGATTGATTAAATGTCTAATTTAATAGTCAAAAAGGTATTTTTGATAGAGGTCAATATACAATACATATGTGTATAATAAATTATATGTGTTGTTTAAATTTGATGATATTAAATTCGTTGCAAGATAAACTGCGGTGCGCGAGGAGTACATTTTAAATAACAGTCTACGCAGGGGGTTTTGAACCAGTCTTTTAGTTTTGCTTATTTTTTTCTATACTTTTTACTAATGTTATATATATGTATAATCTTAAGTGGCCTTTCACACAACATATACTAAAGAGATCTGGTTAATTCTTATTAAGATATATGTGGCCTTACTTCTCAACTAAACGCTGATATAGTCGATTGTAAAAAAATATGTTACGATTTCTTTCCAAAATATATATAGTCACATTAATAACAAAGCTAAAGTAAAACATTCAATAACATGTCGGCAGTTAAACGGCGGTATAGTGACGGACGTGTGCGGCGCGGGCGCGGGCGCGGGCGGGGCGGGGCGCGCCGTGTGCGCCGCGCTCGCCGCGCACTGCGTGCCTCTCGAACTGCCCGCGCATTTTGTGACACAGTTTAAAGCCGTATGTATTGTTTGCATGCGACTCTGTCTGTTGTGTGGCACTGGACGAGGATCGAGAGATTCACGTGTTTTTATAGCGCTAATATTAAGATTTTATAGTTATATCATTTTTTTTAATGGAACTGCAAGTGACTATTAATAAACGTTATCGTCAAAATAGTTTCTTTAAAAACGAACACGAAAACATGTTCATTCAACTTGAATCAATGTCGTTGTGTGTTACATGGGTGGGTGCATTTTTTACTATCTATTGGATCATCTTTTTATGACATCGTCGGCAATGGAGCTAGTGGGTCGCCTGGTGATAAGCGTTCCACCGCCCATGAACATTTGAAGAGGCGTAAGGTCGATTGCAGACATTACGCCTTTACAAATGGATTGCCGAGTTCAAACTTGAAGGGATTAAGAATATAAGGATAGGATAAGGATTGGCGAGAGGAATAAAGGAAAGAACTGGGAAGGATAAGGATATGGGCCTCCGGCTTTCACCACTCACGGAACGAAACAGCAGTATGCTATTTCACGCCGGCCTTCTGCCCAATTCGTGCCTAAGCGTGCTCGAATCCCACACGCTAAACCTATACCACATAATGAACATACCAACATATCGTTGTAACTATTCACAGGCCTTGACATCTGCAAGCGAAGGTAATCGCACCTTGGTAATTGTAAGCGAATGGTCAGCAAATTCAAGTAATTTGGCAATCATAGAAGCTTTCATTCGCGCGCACTCAATACACGCTCTACCCTCTAACGTTATGCCCGCTATAGGACAAAACGCTGAACAAACACTAATGAGTAAGTGAAAGATTATTTATTCTTTTCCTGTAAAAAATATTATGCGAATATATATGAGATATGTCCGGTTTTTGTTTTTAATGTTACCTTACATTATTAATTGGCAGTTTGATTTACATGGTGAAAAATATTTATTTTAGACATACGCCAAAATCTCGGTATTTTGATATGCCTCGATAAAGATCAGAAAAATTTATATGAATTATTAGAGAAATATCCATTTTTATACAATACTTCACAATTGACGTGGCTCGAAGAATGGTCAGAGGAGACGCTAAAGGACATGCCTAAATTGGTCATACAGAGGTATTCCATATTGTACGCACATTCACTTAGTGTGGCTTATCACCATTGCACACATTTATGAGGTAAAGTATTATATTTAAACAGCACTTTTATATGTTAAATATATATATCGCATTAGAATATGTCACCGTTACATATAATTTTTTTACAATTTTATTTAAAAAAAAAATTACAAATATTATTCAAATGTTTATCTTTTAGGTTAATGAAAGAAGACGCAATTGATTCAAAAGAAGATTTAAATACAATTCCTGTGGAGGGATTTGTTGGTATATACAAAAGTCTGGAGTCAGAATGGATGAGAAGTCCTTACAGATTCATAAATTTTATCAAATCTTTCTATAACATTGTGATTAGAAAGAAATCGTCTCTTATACAGCGCCAAAGTATGCTACAAGTAAGTTTTTTTTATCTATACACACTACAGATGATCTAAAGTAGAATTTTGCACAAGTAGGACAACAATTTTATTTTGTGGAAGGTAAATTAACCATTATCTAAAATGGTCCAAAACAATTTCTAATGTTGTCCAAATATTGTGTTTTCATTACATTTATAAAATTAACTAATTTATTACAACTTCAGCAAAACAATTTATACCACTCAGTATACGTTGTTAACAAAACAATTTTATTAAATGTAATATATCCTAGCTTATTAGAATTTATGAAATCGGTCTAGTGGTTTTCACGTGAAAACTTTACAAACATACAACATACAAAAATTACTTCTTTATAATATTATTGTACATAATATACCTATACAATTTCAAATAGTCTGGCGTGGAGGCCTTACGTCGTGCTCGCAGTGAGGTGAGCACTCTTCAAGCAGAAGCGGCTGAGCAAGAAGCAGAACTGTCGGACAAACGTGAGAAAGCAAACAAAGCGCTCGAGCAAATCGGCGCTACCGTCAGAACAAATACTGACAAACACGAAGAAATGCAACAGCTGAAGAAGAATATTGAACTGGAGAATGAAAAACTACAAATTCGGTAAATAAATATATATATATATATATATCGGGAATTTTTAAACACACAAATGGAATCGATTGCTTATAAATACTTTAGCTTTCATGCAAAATGTGTTTGAATAAGAATAAATGTAGGCATTGTGATATATAAAATAACAAATGTATATTTTAGTAAAAAGGAAATTGAAGAAGAATTAGCGACTGTGGAACCAGTGATTGCAGCCGCTCGAGCTGCTGTGGGTGATATCAAGCCAGAATCTCTCAGTGAGGTAAAAATATATATAACATACATTTAAAGGGCTGATGAAAATTATTCCATACAAAGACAAAGTTATGTTATGTTATTATTATTTCAAATACGGCTATATGTAGAATTCGGCTATTGTGAAAGAATGTTTAAAATCAGTTCAGTAGTTTTTGTGTGATAATATTACAAATTTACTTACATACAAATCTTTCCTCTTTATAATTGATGAATAGATTTTAATATATATCTTTACTTTTTTTCTCACATCGTTTAGTCAAACCAAATTCATTAGAAATGTTACAGTTAAAGCAAAATAATAAAAAATTGAGTGCGATCATTGTTTCAACAGAACTTAATATATAATGATCTCAGTCGCGAAATAGACTTTAAAAATTATTTCTCTCTATCTTCTTAGCCTTTACTAGTCCACTGCTGCACGTTGGCCCCTCCTATGTCTTCCATTTAGCCCGATTATTAGTTTCTTGCCGCCAATTTTTGCCTGTTACCTTTCGTATATCATTACTCCAACGCGTCTTAGGGCACGAGTCTAAAACTGTGTTTCAAAATTAACTTATTTAATTTAAGGTGCGTTCGCTTCGAGCACCTCCAGATGTCGTTCGCGACGTGTTAGAGGGAGTGCTGCGGCTCATGGGCATAGCCGACACCTCGTGGCATTCCATGAAAAGCTTCCTGTCTAAGCGCGGTGTTAAGGAAGATATAAGGTACACTACAGACTGGTTATGCGTACGTTATGTGTTCATTGTTGTCGTTTAGGTGGGTCTGTTTTAGTAGCGGTTTGTTTGTATACTTTCTTAGAAGAAGAGTCCAAAGTGACAACATTTTATTTTTAAATTGTTATGTGTAAATTTTGCATAAAGATGAGCAATTTATATTTTTTAGTATTTTTATTGATTTCTCGATTTTTATTGGACTTTCTAAAATTAATACATAGTGATATTTGAATTATGATGCTTAGGAATCGATTATAGTAATTCATAGAATGTAATTGAATTTCACGCTTTAATGAAGCCATCGTTACATTCAGCTCTGCTTGTCCAGATGTCTAGACGCGAGCCAAATAAGCCCGGAAGCGGTGCAGTCGGTGGAGCGGCTGCTGGAGCGGCGCGGAGCGTCGTTCGAGCAGGCGACCGCGAGGCGCGCCAGCGCCGCGTGCGCGCCGCTCGCCGCCTGGGTGCGCGCCAACCTCGCGCACGCGGCCGCGCTCGCGCGCGTGCGCCCGCTGCAGGCGCACCAGCGGGATTTGCACAAGTAGGACGATAACTTTATTATGTGAAGGAAACTTGAGTATAATAAAGAGTGGTGGACCTAACATTTTAAGTTTATTACGTTTTCAAGACGTGAAACTCACATTGAGATATTCCTCTCTGCCAACTAACACAACAATTACGAGTAAGGTATATTTAATTTAGTATTTAAATTCTACACAATATCTGTAATTTTATCAACTGTTTAATTTCAAATTGAGGATATAGAACGAATCAGCATTTGACGCATATCTTACACGAAGAATAACACGTGCACCACACGCTTGCAGGAACCTGGAGCTAGCGGAGGCGCAGGTGGAGGCGCTGTCGAGCGGCATGGCGTCGGTGGAGGAGCGCGTGGCGGCGCTGCAGGCTGGGCTGGGCCGCCACACGCGCGCCGCCGCCGCGCTCGAGCTGCGCCTGGCCGCCGCCGCCGCCACCATACGCCACGCCGCGCCCCTGCTCGACCAACTCGCGCAAGAATGCGCCACTTGGGAGACCGACGTGAGATCTTCTATCTATCTAATTGAAATTTTCATCGGCTACGGCCTTCCCGGGGCTATATCTCGGTAGTGCAATCGTAAACAGGGTACGGCTGGGGACCCACAACACGTTAAAGCTCTCTAAAGATACTGTTATGCGTGTTGGTTATGTGTATCCGCCTTCCAAAGAACCGAGTGATAACTGGGTGAATTTCCTAGTATAATGGAAAAAGAACATAAAAAATAATGTATCTCTATTTAGTCCTCTCACAATTACTGGAATTAACGGGGTACAAAATCTTACTAATAAATAATAAACGTGAAAAATTGGGATTATAGATGAGTCGATGGGTTTATGTGTCGATTATAGATGAGTGAATGTTCCACACACTTTTTGCGCAAAAATGACTAATCGTATCAAAAGATATAGATTAAGTTGTCATAAACACATGGGTAAGACGATAAAAGAGAAAGTAACATTTGTAAATAGACGTTTACTTACTATTATTGTTACGCTTAACTTAACATATACAATTATTATGTATCTCTTACTTCTTAATTCCTTAATTCAGAAAATCCTAATTCTATCGTTTATAGTAACCACACCTCACATATATCGTATGTTATTTTTGTATATTTTCATTATTAATTATTTTATTGCAGTTGAATAATATATCCAATGAAATAACTGAACTAAACCAGCGGTCTCTGTTAGCCGCTGCGTATATAGTATACTTGTCTGATTTGACAGAACCACAAGCAAGGTAATGTACTTATATGTACTTATATATTCAACATTATACAATATCAAGAAATAATTATATTTCTTGATATTGTATAATGTTGAATATTTTTAAAATGGGTGTAAATTTTTCATTCACTCTTTACCTTTACAGGAATTATATTATAAAATGGAGTGCACTAATAGGATACGAACAGGAATCTTTCTCAGTTATCAATTTCCTGTCCAGTACCGAAAAACAGTTGAAGTGGGAGGCAGATGGTTTGCCACTTGATCAAACTGCACTTAAAAATGCAGTTTTGGTGGATCAGGTATACGATCATTCAATGTTTTATTATAATTTATTAGATGTAGCGAACTTTTTTTATATAAGAAACTGTATATAGGAAATGTACTTGATTTTATATCAAAATTTTTTTTATTATTTCCTTGTATGTGTAATTTGATAATCACTTATGTTTAGTTTTTAATTTGTTTATTTTCTTTTAAGAACTGATTGAAGTGCAGTCTTATGATTCACTATTTTGAAAAATCTTATAAAATGTAAATTGTCTTTACAGGTATTACAAACACGTAAATGCGGATTGATCCCGTTAATAATAGATCCGGATGGCGACGCTATATGTTGGCTCAGAAATACTCTAGCGGGCACTTCTTGTGACTTTGTCTCGCAAACTAGCGATAAACTGCAAACTGCTGTACAATACGCAGTGAGGTAAAAACATATTGTAGTTCAATATATTTTTATCATCACTATATTTATATCATATTGATGTAAAGTATTTTCTTAATTAATTAAAAAATCTCTAATTAAACCTTACATACATATATGTAAGTAATGTCAAGTAAGCAGTAGTTCTCTTAATACAGTGAGACCAACTGTGTCGAGACTAATACTGTGTGAGACTGTTTTAATGTTTTCTTTTAATACGACGAATAAGACGTCTTTACAATTCGTTAAAAAATCTTGTAGTTAAAGTACACTCGCATTAACAATGTTCAATTGTATCCAGATTAAGCCGCATATTATAGTAGAAGTACACTCGCGTAAACAATGTTCAATGCATCCCGGTTGAACCGCAGTGTGGTAGTGTACGACGTGGAGTGCGTGCACGCGAGCTGGTGGGCGGTGCGCGCGGTGCGCTCGGCCCGCCTGCTGCTGGTGGCGCGGGACCCGCGCCTGCCCGGGAGCCTGCCCTCGCACGTGCTGGCCGTCCTCAACCCGCTCTACTTCACGGCACGGCTACACGCTTTGCTCGGTGAGATAATAGATTATCACTTTCTTTTTATTGTTTTTAGTTCCTCTCGCACTGTATCTTGTTATTAATGGTGTACATATTTAAAAGGTTTAGTTTTTACTGTACAACGTGCTAAAAGTTAAATTTTACAAATGCATTAATATATATCACACTATTTTACAAAAAATATGTTTATAGTGTTTTTTAAATGGCCTATTTCAATACGTATTTTAGATCAATTGATACATTACACGATGCAAAAACAAAACCCTGAAATGAACGAAAAAACAAAGGAGATAAAATTGAAGAAAGCTACATTACAAAAGCAACTCCACGAACTACAGGTAAATTTGGTGATCCATAAATCATTACATTACAAATTATATTTAAAATTAAAATTACATGTAATGTCGATATATTTACAGGAAAACCTTCTAAAAGACCTGTCGATGAACAGCGACATTTTACACGACGCGAATCTCATTGCGTCTCTAAACAAAACTCGTGAAACAAGCGTCACTATATCGGAATCGTTAAACTCGGCTCAAATGATAGAAGAAGAGTTTAGAGTTTCGTGTCAAGCGTACGAAGAAAGCGCTTTAAAAGCGGCGCATTTAATTTTAGCTGTTAAAGAACTGGCTATTAAGAAACCGCTCGTTTCTATACCCGTGGAGACTATGTTAGATGTTTATGTGGAAGCTGTTAAAAGAGTGCCGGTACGTTGATGCGATGAATTTGTAGTTTCTAATTTTATATTTTGTTAATTATGATGCCCAAATCAAGTCGTAGAATAAATGATTATTTACAGGATATAAAGAATATTAACAGCACCGATGTTGTAAAATACATGACTCGGAGAATAATAGAAAGAGTTTTATTGAGTTTACATAAGAAGGACAAATATATCATCGTTTTACATTTGTTAAGACAAGTTTTCGTTGATTTAATCCCGGACAAGGTGAGTATTTTATATATCGAATTTTAATATCATTTTTTTACCATTGCTCTTACAAAAATATCTTTTCTAGTAAATTTGTATCAATATATATATTTTTTTTCTAGCTCTGGCAATTGTTTATTGGTGGTTCCGAACTCATCGAGGATGGAGTCGTCCATGAAATTAAAAATAACTTTACATGGATACCTGATGAATGCTTAAAAAAATTAGCAATGATAAAGGTACGTTTGGAAAAAAAATATTTTCAATGCACAAATAAAATATTAAAAAATACATCATTTTCATTTTAGATGGAGGATCCAGAGTTATTTAACAAATTATTGCTTAATAATAATGAAATGTGGTCTGAATTTTATCAGTCTGGAGATTTAAATATTTTAAATAAATTAAGATTGAGTCCATTTGAAATTGTCGTCGCCATCACAGCGTTACGTCCTGATAGTCTCTACAGGACAATTACTGCTTTTGTTGACCAAATTTTGGGTAAGTAAAAACTTTAATATTTATACCGAATGTCTGTCTGTCGTTAGTGTGTCCATTGAAGGGTGCTTTCAGGATCTATTTTATTTTGTTTAATACATATGTTATGGTTTCTTTTATTTTGCACTCGATATTTTTACTCATAATTAAAGTAATCCCTACTTATAAATCAAAGTTGTCGGTTTATACAAATAAGTTTATTTATTAGGTGGCGGTATTATGAGTGGTGGCGATACGATTCGCAAAGCCCAAAGATGGTCCGCCCCCAAACGTGCCGTGTTGCTGTTGGGTGCGCACGCTACTGACCACTTGCAGGCGCATTGCGAATCCCAGCGATTTGTACAGGTCAATTATTTAACAACAATGTTATATACATTTCAATAAAAATAATATGTTCTCAATTAAGACCTCAATTTCCTTAAAGTTTTTAGCATTTTTAGATGATTTTAATAGTGAATAAATCTCACTCAATAACTTAGCATTAATATATAATACAGGTTGGCATAGATGAAGGTCGGGAAATATTTGAGAGAGCAGTTGAAGAGAGTCGCAGCGGCGGCTGGTTCGCCATCAACGTAGGCGCTTCGCCTTTCTCCAAACACCTACGTGATTTTCTGGATAATTTAGCAAATCGTTCAGTGCGTATTTTACCCAGTATCCCATTGTAAAATACTTATAAATGTTCCTCTTCAGCTTAATATTTTCAAAAAATGAATATACATACAATGTTTCAGATTGAAGATTTTGATGAAGAATTTCGAGTCTGGGTCTTGGCTGAAGACCGCGATATACCTTCAGCAATATCCGGTTCTTGCGTCAACGTTATTCTTGAGGTAATATTATTTTTCATTAACATTGTTTTTATTTGCTTCATCGTCTCAAAGCTAACGTAGAAGAGAAGTTATTTACTTACACAATACATCCATATATGTATAACTATTGTAACTATTGTATATACGTTTCTGACGTGACAACATAGGGGTCCATAACAATGTTTTTCTGCCTAGAAATTAAAACAGGAAGACTGTAAGATTTACTTATTTGACGATTCATATTATGATATCTGAAATTGAGTTAACTGTCTACTAGAATTCCTAAGTCTGCAAAACTATATACTTCTTTAAGACGTGACGAGACGTGTATCCGCGAATTGTGACTAGTTGAGTCCGGTTTCTACAGTATGATCCGCACTATCGGTACAAGGACCGTGAATACCCAGATAAAAAATCTGTCGCAGTCATAAATTATGATAGATTAAATCGAACGCTTTACTAAAGTCCGTATAAATAGCGTGGACTTCCTTGGACCGTTGGTTAAGATATCGACAGTTTTATCCATAACTGCTTATCCAAATCATCTGAAAAAGAATCGTCCTATTGCATACAAACAAAGAATCGGTGGACAACCTACGATGGCATTTTCAGGAGGTATCTTAACGTAGGAAATACTCTACTGATATATCCAATATGCAACAATACATAGCGATATAACATGTCGCGTACAGAGTCCGGAGGGTGTGAAGCGCAACGTGTGCAGCACGCTGAGCGCGTGGGGCGCGGTGCCGCTCAGCGCGCCCGCCGCGCGCCAGCTCGCCTGCCTCGCGCTCTTCCACGCGCTCGCGCTCGAGCGACGCGCCTACGTGCCGCTGGGTGAGCGGTGTAACTCCTACACGTCGATTAATTTCACTGGATATTTTCTTTTAAATTCTGACTACTTCCGGTCATTTTAAGAGGTGATATGAGAGAAGGAATTAGCACGTTGAAAATAACATTGAGCAATATCATGCGGTGCTGTCGCAGGGTGGAGCAGCTACTACGCGTGGGGGTGGGGCGAGGCGAGCGCGGCGCGCGCGGCGGCGCTGGCGCCGGGCGCGGCGCGGTGGTGGCGCGCGCTGGCGCAGGCGCTGTACGCGGCGGGCGCGGCGCGCGCGCGCGACCGCCGCGTGCTGGCCGCGCTGGCCGAGCGCTGCCTGGGCGAGCGCGCGCTGGCCGCCTCGTACGCGCCGCCGGGCCTGCGCGCCGCGCTGCCCTACACCGCCAGCTTGCAGGTGAGCTCGCCCGGCAACGCTTATTGCCAACCTTTTGAGTACTGTTCCGGAGGTATCGATAGTGGATTGAATAGAGTTACGATTGTGTAACATTTTTTAATTTGTTTTTAATGAAACAATGTTTTAGTTCTATTCGGTAAATGTTAACAGGGTATTATTTTAACTAATTGAATGAGTAAAATGTATCCGAGTATAATACCTAGATACTCATCATTTAATACCTACCGAATCTACCTGAACATTGAGAAACCGACACTAGTTTTATTCATATCACTTACTCGCCAGTGCGTGTCAGTACTTTAACATTCAATTTTTATTTCAATTAAATATTACTTAGGTACGTATTGTAAAACGTATTTTATAAGATAAGCTCTAGCTTACGAAAACTCTACACTTTGCAAGTTCAACAGCAGAAGTTTAAGTTTCTGCCAACAAATCAGTAGATACTTTTATAAGGAAAATTATCTCTGGCACAGGATTATATAACGGCATTTGAGAACTTGCCAGATATGGATCCACCAGAACTTCTGGGTCTGCCAGATAATTGTCGCCTCGCGTGGGAGAGGAATGCTGCTGAAGACATCGTTACCGGTCTAAGAGGTAACTTTTAACTTCAATACCTTTTATAATCGAATAGTTAAACGTGCTATAAAAATCTATATTAATATATTTTGTCACTTAAATATTCAATTCATAATTAAACTTTCAGTAATGAATGTTTATTATTTAAATTTGCTATTACTTAAGTGTGTATATAACTCTACTTTTTTCAGAATTAAATTCTACTGTTGATGTATCTAAGAATAACACGACTGCACCAATAAAATCACTACTTGCTTTGTGGAAAAAATTAATGTCCGGAAATCCGCTCATTAAACCAGACTTCATCGTCGAAAATGTAAGAACATAAATGATTTTTGATAGATCTGCTGCTAATATTGATTGAAATCAAAATCTCAATGAATATGATATAGAGATTTTTTTCTTAAAACTACCAAACTACTAATATTATTAATGAGAATGTGTTGTTTTCGTTTGTATGTCTTTTTTCATATCCCAACGGAGCGACTTTATGATATTATTTTTTGTCTGGAAGTTGGCAAGTGATTTACTCGGCTACTTTTTACCGGAAATAAATATCTCAATTCCATATGGATTTCTTTTGACTCCAAGGACAAAGCTGCGGGCGGAAAGATACTACGTAAAAAAAATACAATTAGATTATGTAAATACAATATGATGATACAATTAGAGATGGATTGACTAATAGTAAACGCTACCACCGCTTATGATCATTTGGAAATTAATAAATTGGATATCGGATAAAAAATTGCATAGGTATAAAGAAAGAATTGACGAGAGGAATAAAAGAAAGGACTGGGAAGGGTAAAGATCGGATATGGGCCTTCGGCTCCCCCACTCACCGAACAAAACATAGCAGCTATTTCAAGCCGGTTTTCTGTGGGGGTGTGGTACATCCCGAGGTGGTGGGGCGAGCTGGTCCAGTTCGTGCCTTAGCGTGTTCTACTTCCATATACATGTATATGTACCATATACTTTTCCCGATAGCGGGGCGGGTGCAGCGGGTGGTGGGGCGCGGTGTGCGCGGGCGAGGCGCGCGACGCGGCGCGGGCGGCGCGCGCGCTGCACCGCGCGCTCGCCGCGCTGCACGCGCGCCGGGACCGCCCCCCGCTCTCTTGTGTATGCGACTATGTTTACTTCCTTAATCTCTATACGTCATCGTTTAGGGACACGCAAAACTCTATTTATAGAGTTTTTTTAAATCATAGCGGCTGACTGAGCTGGTGGTTCGTCTGGTAAGCGATCACCACCGCCCATAAAGATTCGCAGTAGCCTCTGCGAATGTAATGCATTAAAAGCGGAAAGAAGGAATAGACTGGAAAGGGTCATTCACCGTACGAGCACCATAGCATACTGCTATTTCACGCTGGTTTTGCGTGGGTGATAATGCCACGGTGCGAGCTGGCCCAATTCGTGCCGAAGCGTGAACACAGATAACAGAATTTCCGATAATACGGGAAGTATATAAAAGAATATAAATTTAGAAGTTTTTTTTTTATATAAAAAACAAAAACGCGTTTGTAGGTACCAGAAGAATGGCAATTATTATGGCCTGGTCCAGAGAAACCAGACGAGTACATCCGAGAGTTTTGTTTCCGAGCTCGAGCTGCCGTCGCACGCATGACAGAAAATATGCCCGAAGATTATATTCCTAAGAGTAAGAAAATTGTATTACATAATTGTAAACAACAGAAGAATATACAAAATTGAAATGCTGATTACTTATTATTTATGTTGTGTTATTAAAGTTTATTATCTCAAACATTTTTTAAAAATTAATCCATAAAGCGAATCAAGAAACATTTTGTTAAAATATTTCATTTGTGATACCATAAAGTGCATCAATACGTAGTATAAAACAAAGTCGCTTTCTCTGTCCCTGTCCATGTATGCTAAAATCTTTTAAACTACGCAACGGATTTTTTTTTTGGGGTTTTCTTAATAGTGGAGTGATTCAAGAGGAAGGTTCATATGTATAATAATTACATCTATTAAACCATTCCGAAATAACGCGTGCTAAGCCGCGGGCAAAAGTTATCAATATTTTAGTTAAAAAATATTTTAGGAAATTCAATGCCTTCCTGGCTTTCAACACATAATTCATTTGCTATCGGTTTTAACCTGGCTAAGACGGAAGGAGGGTGAGGATCATACAAACAATTGTAAGTGCGTGTGTTTTTTTACGATAAGATATGGACTTCCGCGAGCTGCTGTGGCCGCGGCGCGCGCTGGTGGCGCTGCAGGCGGCGGCCGCCGCGCGCCTGCGCCGCGCGCCGCACCGTCTGCGCCTGCACACGCGCTGGGATGCACACGGTTTGTTCGTGCTCTAGCTTGGAGTAGTTTTTTTTTTATGGCAGAGCAAGCAAAGGAGCAGGTGGGCCACCTGATGTAATGTGGTCACTACCGCCCATAAACAATGCCGCCCCAATGTCGTAATTGTTCGGGAACACCGTAGCTGATAAATCGTTCCAAAGCTTCACCGTACGCGGAAAGAAGTTGCGGGTGAAGCGTACGGTGGTGGACCGCCAACCATCCAGGTGGTGCGGATGGAATTGGTTTTTACGGCGGGTGGTCCGATGTTGGAACTGTGCGGCTGGTAAAATGTTGAACAATTCCTCAGAGCACTCCCCATAGTACACTCTATATAAAATACAAAGAGACGCAACGTCTCTTCGTAAAGATAGAGAATCAAGCCTAAGTAGTTGTAGTAACGCTGATGGTGCAGTTGCATAGAAGGGTTTATATGTTCACATTTAATTTAGTTATGTGAAATGTAAATTGATGCTATTGGTGGAAGTAAATTTATTTGAGTTTTTTACATCATGGATTTATAAAAATAGCTTTGTAGCACCAATAGCATTTTATAATCATATTATGTTCTGTTCTTTTATATCTCATTTCTGAATTCACTATTACTTACTGTTTTCTTATTAGCCCTGATTTGTTGTACTTACATGTATTTTATTTATGAATTTCTAACTTGAGTGTAATGTGTATTTCAAGTTTCAAGTTACAACTATCCAATAGTTTATTCACATACGCATACATTTATACAAATTTAAATGAATGACTTCATGCAGAGTCGTCAGCAAGCGAGGGCAGCCTGGTAGTGTCGGGGCTGCGGCTGAGCGCGTGCGTGTGGGAGGGGGGCGCGGTGGGGGCGGTGGAGGCGGCGCGCGGGGGGGCGGCGCCGCACGCGCCCGCGCCCCGCATCGCGCTCTCGTACGTGCCCGCTGACGACGACGTGGTGAGTGTGGACGGTTAAACTTTTGATTTTATCCCAACCGTTCCTATATTAATTTATTTTTTTATCATTTCATTGAAAAGATTTTTATTATTATTATGAGTGATGCAAATGTGTAGTTAAAGCGTGTTGTACGATGTCTAAAACACCACAGTAGTAAAAAAGGAAAAAAAAAACACCAATTGTTCTTATCCTTTGTAATTGTAATTATAATTATAATTGTTGTAATTATCCTTTTAACATACTTTGATTGGAGACTGTCATTTGAATTGTATGAACATGCAGTCCCTTAACAATAAATTGTGAACGTAACCAATGAATGTACATAATGTAGGAATTTACCTAATAATTTACCGCAATGTAATACGTTTTCAATACTCTTTAGTTCTATTTGTGTCAATTCCAATTTGCGAACCGAATAAAAAACAAGTATGTGTTTGTCGAGGACAGGACGCGTCCGCGTTCGAGCTGCCGCTGTACGCGAGCGCGTCGCGCGGCGCGCTGGTGTGCGCGTGGCGCGCGCCGCTGGCGGCCTCGCTGCCGCCGCGCCGCGCCACGCTGCACGCCGCCGCGCTCTACATCGCGCCCGTCGAGTAGTTCACCTATTCTACGTATGTGCTTACTTAGTACTACACTAGAAGTTTTAGGATTTGTTTGAAGACACTTTACTGTTTCTTTTACGGTTTCACCGAGTGGCTGAATGAGGGTCGTGTGTGAATTATTAAGTATTGTTGGCGACGGTCAGCAATACTGAAGAATTTTCTGTTTTTAGAATCAATGGTTCAAGCGGAATAACTGAAGCGTATAGAATTTCATTTTTCTTGAATAACATTTATCTCCTCTCTAATGAATATCGTTCTCTTTCTATCAATATTTCTCTCATTCGAAGCAATATCCACGCTCATAGAAATACTTTATTAAAAATAATACAATCTAACATATTTAAATATTGCTTCCTGTTGTTGCTGCAATAAGTCATTTATTTTAATTAAAGCCATGAATTTCATTTAATCAATATACATACATATTGTGTGATGTTTATTTCTAATGATAGTCTTTAATATTAAATTTTATTAACATAATGTTTAGAACTAAGAAAGATGGCAGGAATAAAACTTCATGTGTTAATTAAATTGTTTTATTTGTAAAAACATTCCTTTCTACAGGTATTCACTTATAAAAACTTTTCTGACCTGACTAGAGGCATTGGTCATGTTCATACCTTAACAACAATTTTCTGGTAAGGAAGATTTTTACATCAATTGACATTATAAAAACAGTACATAACAATAAAATTGCTTTATAAAAAGTGCTTCACAGCCAGTTCATCGCGATAAGGCACTTCATTTTGTTCCCAATTAGTTTGTTCATTAAAATTTACTGAAAATATCTTACCATTCAAATTGAAATAATATGTAACATTCACAACTTATAAATAAAAATCGTTTCGTATCGATCGTATGTTTACATGTGTTTGTTGACATGTTCGTGCCTTATACACAAATATTCAACTAACTTATTTAAATTAAAATCTATTTTTAAATCAATGGCACATCTATTTACAATGGAATTTATAATAGATCAATTAGCTGCTTTAACCAAAAAGGCTTAATTGTTTCATATGGACAATAAATAACAAAATAATAAAAATATTCAAGGATAGTAGCGAAAATTTGTTTGCAGTATGTTTCAAAATAAATTTTATTAAATATTTATTATTGGAAGACGATAATTTATTGTTTTCATATATATATTTATAATAACTTATTCAATGACGGTAATTATAGTATGGATTTAAAGACATATGAGATCACTCACAGATCCAAATTTAAAGTGAAATATATGAAATAAAAATATGTTGATATTTTAATTAATCATATTGAAAGTTCAAACAGATTTAACATGTCAACCTACTTAAATATCAAACTTTCAGCAAATCACATTACCTTCAATTCTCTATTAAAATGTGAGCATTAACTTCGCATACTTACAATAAATCTAACAAACCAATAAGGTAACTTATTTTAATTATTTTTTATTACGCAGCAAATATTTAGAAATGAAAGCCATTCGTAAAAATTAAATGAGCAATGTTAATCATCAAACCTTACATTATGAAGTACGCAATATTATAATATATGTATAAAAATATACTTAGATGAGCACCATATTATGCTAATAAACAATTAAAATTTCAAAATCATATTATACTTAATATTTTAAAACATTTATTTAAATGAGATAACTGCCTTTATACCAATCCTAAAATAAACACCTTAATGGTAAATATAAATCAGTTTCCAGCAAAATGTTTAAAATAACATAATGGACGAATGCAAAAAAAAAATTGCATTTATTGACTGATGAAAAGTTATGTTTTTTCTATATAATTGTATGTTTGCGATATGTATATCAAAAACTAAGCGATTTTCCAATGATTTTTTCGTTTCTAAGTTTAGTTGTTAACAATATTTTCTTGTACAAAGCGACTTCCGTAAATAAATTATATTTAACTTCGCAAGCAGTAAATAAGGGAATTAAAAAAATATTTTAGGTCCAGCCTCATTAAGTCTTATTAAATTAAAAACATCAAAATGATATTGAAAGTCTAATTCATTTGTTAAATATGTTTTTTATGTTTTTATATGTAGTATAAACTTTTTTTTTCTTAAGATATTATATATATTTATTAGTTTCTTTAGCTTACATTTTGAGGAACTCGATTCAAATGTTTTAATTACATATGGCCAAACCGAAACACAATAAAATTTTATAATTTTCATTCGATAAATGATAGAGTATCTTATTTATAGACATCGGGCATTAAACTGAATTTCTTAGAGAAACGTGTGCTCGTATGTACTTGATGAAGTTAACATATTCATCCGTTTTAAGATCTTATTTTATTTTTCTGTAGTTCCAATAACTTCCTATGTAAGACAATAGATACTTACACATACAAAGTAAAATGCATGCAAAAATGGCAGTAAATTGTTTTCTACCTAAAAAAACTATATTAATTTTAATACCACTTACAAAAATATCTAATAGTAATAACTATCGCTATGTAAGTAGCGAATTAGAAACTGAATTGAAAACAAAAATAAATATAACAAACTAAATCACAGGTATAACAAAGTACGTAACATAATTACGTAATATGTTATAATTCGGCGGACTCACAGAACCTATGGCTAAGGCACCAAATATTACTATTAAAATAACGCAATAAAATGCGAGGTGATATTCAATCATCGATATAAATGCTTATAATCTCAAAGTTGCATTGAGCAAATCGATTATCGTATACTAAAAGCAACAGTACTAGAACGTGACGTCATAACCGTTATAGTGTGACGTCATTCTGTTGTTGCACAGTGTTGATGTTCTGCACCACGTTGATGATGAAAGAGGGCCCGGTGTTGGAAGGGCCGCCCGTGTCTCCATTACCCAGTGTCTCGCCGGAACTTCTATTGTTGTTTGAATCCTATTTATAGAAAACGTATGCTATTAAATTAATTCAAAGGTTTGCCTCAAGAAAATCACGAAGAAAGCGATATTAAAATTATAATCATTGTGACGAGCAGTTTATTTAAATATTATGTAATGGAAAGTATATGACTTTGAGTGAACTGTGTAAGATTGAGGAATGGGAAACGTACAACAACGTAGAAACCTATGATGCAGGTTATACGAGATGTGTGTAAGCGTATACTGTTACTGATGATATGTGCAAGTATATGCTCTTGATAAAACTTTCAAAATCGCCGTTTAACTAACCGCCTGAACGATATCGAGGCGTTTAATGAAACAGCTAGGCGGATGGTTGCGTGCGTACCTGCGGCGCGGGCGCGCAGTGCGGCGCGCGCAGCAGCGCGGTGGAGCGCGCGGCGGCGAGCAGGCTCGACAGCTCGGCGCCCGCCCCCGCGCCCCCGGCCCCCGCGCCGCCCGCCTCCGCGCCCGCCCCCGCCCTGACGAGGTCAATTATAAAATATTATAATTATGAATATTTGGACTAAATCACAAGTTGTACATATGCTTTGGAATTATTTACTTACTACATCGGGCATAGTCAGCCATTTTAATTAATGCGAAGAGATTTAATAAAGTGAAACTTTCAAATGTGCTATGATAAATGTGCTCCCTGTCCATTGAATTTTAGGAGTTCTTTTTTGGAAGTGGAGCTGTATAAGATTAAAAAAAGACGAGGTACTGGCTATGTCAATGCATACTATTAGACCTTTTTTATAATTTTTGTACCCCATGGATGGTCACCAAAGTACATAAGCTACTACTATTCATGAAACAAAGTGTTTCTTTTAGAAACTATTACCTAGGTGCCAATAATACTACCTACCCTCAACTCCCTGTGACATAAAGGTGTGATTAACACTTTACCTTGTTTGATTGCTTTGTTTCAATCCATTTATGTTTACTGATTGTAAGAATATTATCATAATGTGATAAGATATCTCTATACCATCTAATTAGACTCGAACAAAGCAATGTTTCGTTGTCGGTGACTGTTAGATATCTATTTACTAGCTGACCCGGCAAACGCTGTTTTGCCTTACTCTTATCATTTAGAGGTGTAAAAAATAGATGTTGGCCGATTCTCAGACATACTCAACATGCACACAAAATTTCATAAGAATCGGTCAAGCCGTTTCGGAGGAGTTTGGCAACGAAAACTGTGACACGAGAATTTTATATATTAGATATGATGCACTCAAGTAAAAAATTGTATGGTTTAATATTTTTTGGATGAGTTATTATCATATAGCTGTCACTTTTTCCTGTCGCTTGTTTAGATGTCGAATCCTACAAAATATGGCCTTGCTTTGCAACGGGGACGCATTCGGCATTCGTATGAATTGTGCAATCGTGTTCGCACGTTGTTGTTTCAATGTTCGACCCATGCTTTGTTAATAGTCTTTGTGACTGGCTGTGATTTGTTATCAACTGCCTACCACAATTAGGAAGTTCTGAAGAATCGCAGTACATTCTTATTAAGATCATACTAATATTCAACACAGCCCCTTTTCATTTCTAATAACCTTTGTACTTACATTACATAAATAATATAGGCTATATTTTTTTGTATAGACCGATACATTTAAAAACTGCATATATATGATTATTGACAACAGCTCGCATAACACAGAATAAGCTAAAACGAAAATGAATGTGTCCCTCATACATGTATATGTACGTAAAATATGATATAAATGTACTCACGTGTGCGCATGCGCATCGGGCTCGGGCGTCCACGTGCTCTCCATGGTGTCCTCGTCGTGCGCGCCGCCGCGCTCCTCCTCGCTCTCGCCCGCTCCGCCCGCGTCGTAGCTGTAACGTTTTCAATATGTATATTAATTTATAAATGATTTTCTTGATGTAATTGTTTAAAATCAATTTTGAAACTTCAAATATTCATTTATTCAATAAGACATCTTATAGAAGCACTTTTGAATCGTCATAACATAGCTTTAACATTTACTTTATTTATTGATACCACAAGTGAGTAAAAAATTCTGTCCCAATCCCTGCATTATAAATTCAACTACGTCAAAATCGAATTTTAAAGAGTCATTTACATACAAAACTAAGGGTGTAGCTAATAAAAGCACGTAAATACAAGTAAGCACGTACCTAAGCGGCAAGTTGGTGAGGTGCGGTCCGCGCACGTAGCTGGGGTTGTTGAACACGCGCGCCGCCTGGCTGCCGGCCGACTCGCGCTCGCCGCGCCGCCCGCTGGCCGGCGCCCGCTTCGCGAAGCCCCATAACTCTGAACACAATTCACTAAATGACTATTTTTTCTGTATTTCATGAGAATGTATACTTTTGTCTGTCTGTCTGTCTCTTTGTCCTCCTAGCAGGCGCACGCTTCACGAAGCCCCACTTTTGACACAATACTTTTTTAAATCGGCAGTTGTTCTGAACAGAATAAAACCCCTATTTAGTATCTCTTTCTAATTAAGTGTCTGTTTGTCAGAGATCTTTAGACAGCTCGAGATCACAAGTATTAATGAATTAACAAATGTAATTGTATGTTTAAAATAAAATATCACAACAACTATATGTATTGCAAGTTATTCATTAGATTGGTTTCGCATAGATAATCATTTACCGTACTGCATAAGTTAGATACATGTAAAATAAAAGTTTACAAACATATTCCGAGGAAATATTTACTTTTATAACTTTACATCCCAATCTCACAAACTCGTTTAGGTTCATTAAAAATGTAAATTATGCAGCTTCGAACTGCGTCAGAGGCGATATGATTCACTTTCATTCCGACAATACATAATCAGTTTATTATCCTGTGTAAAGGCTATGCGTCGAGGAAAACCGCAAGGTCATTCATTTTGAGATAAGATTCAGTCAATCAATGATCCTTACTTCCTACAAACATATTAGATATTGCATCAAAACAAAAAGGTCTTTGTTTGACTATAACAGTATTTATTGGGGCTGACATAAACAATAGTTTAAAAGCCCTCTAAATAAATTAAAAAAAAAAACAGTATTTATATCAGTCTATTATGTTGAATCTTTGGTCAAATAATGCCAAGAAAATTCTTAAAAACTATTGTAATAGAAAATCTTTTACATAAACTACATTAACAAGAATACCTGGAAAGCGATATTCTTATTGGCGAAATTTCTTCTCATAAAAAACATAAAATATCAATTCCAATAAAACTTCAGCTCATCAATTTAAGTATGCTTTGAACATTTACTCTACCTTTACCCGTAAAAATAATATCACAAACAATAATCCATATTTACCGATATTGGAAATTTTAATTAAAGTTGGCAAACAGATTAAAGTGAACCTTGATAATGCTCATAGAAAATTTAAAAAAAAGGCTATTAATAATTAAGTTAATTATAATTAAATGATATGATAGGGCGGAAAGATGGAACATAGTCATACCATCATTAGCGGATTCAGCGGGCGGCGAGGAAGGGCGCACGGGCGTGTACTGCGCGTTGTACGGCGGCGGCGGCTCGGGCGCGCTCGCGTGCGCGCCGTTCCCGTTGTATGGGGACTGCACGGACGTGCGGGTCGCTGGGAATTGTACAATTGTTTTTACAAACATGTCTTTAATAGAAATAATATAACAATAATACTCTTCGCCCGCATAGTCAAAAGAAAGGTTCATAGGACTGATATGTATGACCGCGGGAAAAAGCCTATATCAGTAGATGTATTAAGTATAAAAATATCTGTAGAATGGACCTGATGGTTTAAACGGATTTAAAAAATACTAAGTATGCAGCAACATATACAAACTGAATATAATATTACAAAAGTAATAATTAATCCTTTTTTGGGATTAAACATAATTTACGTAACATATTTCCATCAAAATTTCAATGGGGTTAGTTACAAATGATTGCGCGTATTTCATTAATTAACCACATATATTTACTAATACACATTTGACCACATACCATTACTCATCATTAACAATAAAACATATTTTTTAGACTTCAACCGCATAATAAGTAGGTCACTGGTTTTCACAAAAAGGTCAATGTCAACATTGAGCGATTCAAAGTGCATACTCACAGGCCAATATTCTGAACGTGTACATATTCCGGAAGACATAGATCACGAGAAGAACAGCCAGGATAACGAACAAGAGTAATCCAAAGCTGACTGCCACCCACACATAGGCCGGCAGCGCATCGTGCCCGCGGGAGTCCGGCAACACACAAGCCGAGTTCACGTCCCCCCTCAAATCCGCCACTAACCTGCAAACATACAATATTGTGCTAATTTGTTATACCGAGATAACGACGTGACTCATCGTTTGTTTACGCTGTAATTAAAATGAAAATGCGTGCATTGTTGCACTGATTATTTTACGAGTGATATAATGTGAATAAAGAATGAAATCTGCTGTGTTTCATCCGTAATTTATATCCATATTTAAATGTTATGAAGTATAGTGAATATAAATAAACACGAGATTGGGGAGCAGGTGTATTATTCAAGCTACCTAATATATAGAAAAATCTAAGATAACTTAAGATGTATTAAAAATAATACCCTTTAAAGCATGATCCACACTGTGCTACAGACTTGATACAAGGTGGTGAGCCGAGCGGTGGTTCTCGTTTCAGTTGATCACAACTGAGACATTTTCTGCAAGCGAAGGCCTCGGTGACGCAGTAGAATCCTTTCTCACATTGATCGTCGCTATCACACTCGATCGGTTGAGCGAGTGCCATCCTGTACAAGGACGAAGTGACCAGACAGGTCACGAAGGCCCTGAAACAAATATAACATTGTGAGAAATAAATCTGAGATTTATTGAAATATATTAGTCGAGAATTAATCGGGACGTATGTAATACTAGCTGTGCGCCGCGGTTTCACCCGCGTAAGGCCGTATCCCGTAGGAATATCGGAATATTAAGTTGCCTATATGTTATTCCAGTTATCCAGCTGTCTACGTACCAAATTTCATTGCAATTGGTTCAGTAGTTTTTACGTGAAAGAGTAACAAACATCCATACATCCATACTTACAAACTTTCGCATTTCTAATATTAATAATAGGATGTACGACTAATTTCACACGAAAGAAAGCATTAACGATTATAAAAAAAATTATTTTGTAAATGTTAACATAAAGATAAGGCGTATTTAGTGACAAACTACATAAGCACTTTGTCAAAAAATTTAATTTGAAGTACATATGAAATAAAACGAAGTAGGTAGGCAAGCAATTAATTTAGTAGGTATATTGTTACCTACATTCTTGGTATCATTCTTCTTTTTATTTCAAAGCATATACTATGTAAGTACTAAGTTTATTGTCAACCATTTGGAACATTTAAATTTTAAATGTAATCACAAAAATACTAAATATGTCTTTGGAATAAGTTTGTTTTAGAATATAATCGAACAGTTTAACTAAAAATATTGAGATGGGTAAAAAATAAACATTTTATTTATATACATACATAGAATATAACACATTACACTATGTGTATAGAATAAAATAACTGCAATTAATTCTTATAATAATATTTATATAATGGCGATTGTTTTATCATAATATATTTAGCGTCAGCGTATTAACCTTCTGCTACGTCGTAATTAAAATAAGTATTGTGCGTCTGACTCGTGATCAAACGAAAGGAATGAAAAAAATATAATATATCCTTTATGTGCACATGATATAAGATCTCGATTCACGGTGTTTGCGCACCGGTTGGCGCTGACGCATCGCAGGACGATATTGATAAAGTGGCGTGATCTCCAATACCATTCTCATTATCTGTCCATTATTATACCTATCTACGGATACATTAGGATTTCACAGTTAATTATAGAACAAAAAAATTGAGCTGTAGCAATACTTATAAAAAAAAGTGCACGAAAAATATATAATATTTTAAAGTCTTTGCTTCAACACAAACTATTCAATCAGTGCAAGTCTAAAGATTATTTTAACATTTCTATTTACGATACATATTTTAATTGACGGCAATTGCATTAAGCTGTGTTTACGATAAACGAAGATGGTTGAACGATTTGCTACAAAGAAAACAGGAGCTGTTACTAAAAGGAGGTGTGCAAAACAACGATCTTTGAAACAGGAGAGAGAGGCATATGCTGCGGTCATGCGTCAGAGTAGGCCTAACCACGAGTCGATGATCTGCTTATTCACTGCACTATTTTAATTTATACTAAATCCACACGTGTCCTTTATGTGAGATCTACTAAAACCGTCGGTGATGCAATCGGTTCAGATAAAAGCTACTGGCACTTTCAGTTTACATACACTAAGTTTAGCCAATAACTTCACAGGTCTTCATACTGATCAATACACTACACAATAATCAGCGAATTATTCATTAATACTCAAATGCATAGTACTTAGTCATACACAATTATAAGGCTACAAATACATACCCCAATTCCATTATTGCCGCTAAATGGTTTCGTTTCTGATTCTTCTGTATTTTTTGTGGCACCATCTAATCAAAACAAAAGACATTTCAATACTAATCCCTGGAATAATAGCTGCATGCTACACATTTAGGGCAAGTTAAAACATGTCATAAACAATCGGTAACTTGTGTCCCGGCGTTCTTGACGATCGAGATAATATTATATATTAAAGCTACCTGGATTGATTTTTAAAGAAGGCATTGATACGCTCTTATAAAAATCGTATTTATGGTGATAAACTACTTACATTTACACTTATATTATAAAGAGGAAGACTTTGTATTTTTGTTTGTTTGTTTGTTTTTTTGTAATGGATAAACTCAAATACTACTGAACCGATTTTAAAAATTATTTCACCATTAGAAAGCTAAAGTTGCACTTCACTGAGTGACATAGGCTATATATGTACCCCGAGCAAAGCCGGGGCGGACAGCTAGTTATTATATATACATAATTACATTTAATTATGTTATAACAGTAATGACACATTTATAATCAGGATGTATCACAAATATCACTGGTATCTCTATAATACTAGCCGACCAGGCAAACGCTGTTCTGCCTTACTCTTATCATTTAGGGGTATGAAAAGTGGATGTTGAACGATTCTCAGACACACCCAATATGCACACAAAATTTCATAAGAATCGGCCCAGCCATTTCGAAGGGGTTTGGTAACTAACATTGTGACACGGGAATTTTATATATGAGATTAAAAAAAGAATTCATCTCAATGTCCTTATAAATTTGTACTTACCTACTTTCCATATATATACCTATAATGGTTCGGTTACTTTCAACCGATTTTTAGAAACTCTATATTAAAACTATTTTTGTATTTAAATTTTTTATGACTATGATATAACTATACTTGTGACATATATAAACGAGATTTAGGCTTTTAGTAGTTAAGAGGAATTCGTACTCGATTTTAGTGCAGAATTTCGTACGTTGTGATATTTTATGTTGAACTAATGACTTTATGAAGATTATTAATGTAAATTAATTATATATTATTAATGCCTCTATAAATGTTCATGGGCGGTGGTAGCGCTTACCATCAGGCGACCCACCAGCTCCATTGCCGACTGTGACATAAAAAAAAAAAAAAAAAAAAAATACAATATTTTTATATTTCCGTTACTGAATGTATGGAACACTATACTGGTAGTACAGGAATACAGACAATACATATAATTCAAAACTACGACAGGTGCTTTATACAATAATTTGTCATTTATCCGTACTGCGTCCCGCGGTTTCACCCGTTATAAGTCCGTATCCCATAGTAATAACGGGATAAAAAGTTGCCTATATGTTATTCCAGTTGTCCAGCTGTCTACTTACCAAATTTCATTGCAATCGGTTCAGCAGTTTTTGCGTGAAACAGCAACAAACACATACAAATACAAACTTTCGCATTTATAATATTAGTAGGATTGTAATACGGGATAATACTTGTCATAGGCTAATAAGTATAACGCTAAAAACAATTATTAAAATATATTAATTATCGCCCATTTATTAGAAATCTATAACCCAAAGTTCCTTTATATTAAAAACAAACATATAAATCTCATTTAATGTTTAGTTTTTTTGCATTGAAATGCAAAGCATATAAAGCATTTCAATGCTATAAAACTAAAAATTAAATTCCAAAATTTATATAAATCTCACTTTTAATAAAAATAACCTAATCGAAATATTATTCGGAGACGGCGAGCTTGAAGATACTCTACGAGTAGGTATTGTTCGAGAATCGAGAGCTATATATAGAGCTATACAGTATATACAACACCAACGTTATAATGAAAATGTACACTCATAAAATCTCGCGTAGTGTATAACCTTGGCGTGTAGTAGGTATATATTATTATTGGAATCGTCAACATTGTGGGAGGCCAAAACTCAATATATTAAAGAATATTAAGTAATGAAATTACAGCTTCCTAAAAACACGTTTAACTTAGGTTATACCAATCTATAGTATCACGTGTAAATTAAGCAGATGTGTTACTGGTTTAAGTCATTTACTGAACATAATAATAAATATATTATTTATTATCGTCTTCTCATAATATCTTGGCATATGATAGATTGATAGGAGGCCACGATACATTTATAATAATCGTGGGTTCATCGCAGTTTATTCAAATACTCATATAATCAAATGTTAATGTGGTAATATGATGAAGATATCATTTTGAACCGATTTGAGAGATTCTTTCTATTTGATAGGAAGTTGTTTTCATTCGGTAATTTTTTTATTAGAATCTGGAGTAGACGTGACAGGGAGTATCTTCCCTCCAGGTACATTACAGGGAAATTAACTTTTTGTTATTAATTTTAGTAAATAAATATATAAATCTGTCCATACATATCTATTAATATATTATACGTATCTTATAAGCAAAGAAAGGTACAGAGTCCGGTTTGGATGCCATTATTTATCGGCTAGCCTGCGGTGGCCGGTAAACATTTCGAATGAGTCATCCTGCGCGTACCTAGCACGGGGATCACGAATGGGAGCAAAATAAAAAAGTTAAAATGTCGTTAGCCGCGTGCGCAGGTTGAAGGGAACAAGAATGGGAAGGATTATATTATGTGACGCAATCTTGTTTAGTATTGCAATGTAATAATTTGTTTAAGATATAACCACAATATCGTGGCTAATTGTTAATTAATCGTGAAATTGCAAACTAAAAGATTTTCTGAGTATCTGAAACATCAAAACCTGTCTTTTGTGACCTCCGTATTTGTATTAGAGTGTAGATCTATTGTTCCATTTTCATCGCAAATCCCAACTAATATTATAAATGTGAAAGTAATTCTGTTTGTCTGTTACGCTTTCACCCCTAAACCTCTCAACCGATTTTGATGAAATTTGGTATGAAGATAGAACTAAAAAAAAGACATAGGATACTTTTTATCGCGAAAAACGGGGTAGATGGGGTTGAAACAGGGGATGAAAGATAATATGAAAGTTCCTAATTGTCAAACTTGTAAGATTCTTTCACACTTAAACCACTTAACCAATTTTGACAAATAGTTTAGACTTTGGGAAAGACTACAGGCTACTCTTTATCATGTCGCGCGATATAACGGAAATTTAGTTTTGGAAATTAATACATATATTGATAAGTGGGATGATAACAAATTCTTTTAATTTCATTAAAGAAAATTCTCTCCTTATGTCTTTGCCTTGATAATATGTTTGTCGTTAATTGTGCATCCTCACCTTCGTTGTTGTTAGATGCTAAGAAAATACTATTTATTGCATCTTGAAACAAAAGTTTTTTAAACATTAAGATGTTTTTATTTTCGTAATATTGAGGAAGTAACAGTAACACTATACCTTATTCTGACAAAGACAATCTAAGAGTTAGGTGTAACTAGCAGGTGATATACAATGGTTCCTTGTTTGATGGTACAAGGTAGTAGTAAGAAGTACAAGGCAGCAAATGTTACATTAGTTTTGTAAACAAATTGTTTTTCGGACATGTAAAAAATGTTTACCAGTCACTTTACATATTCACATTTTTTGTCAAATATTTATAGCTGCTTGAAAAACAATCAATATATTTATACCAAAAAAAGACATTCTTATATATTTAGTATTTGATTAAACACTTCATGATAAAATTTTGAATACTATGAAGAATTTATATTTCACTAGATGCTCTTCCAGGCTCCAACCCAGATATCACCCAAGTGACCTCATACCCTGTCTGTATACAATGTATTAAGGTTTTATTTATTTCCTTGGTAAGAACTTTTTTATTATGAATAGGAGGGAGGATATTTGACAAGAACTTTTCAATTTATAAAAAAAACACTCAAGACATATAAATAAACACAAGTATCCAATATCTGCGAAAATTATCGTTACATTTTTAAAATTAAAATACAACTTTTTCACATTTTTACATTTTCATTGATTCTTGGCTCTTACTGATTATATGTGATGTGACATATTACTACTCTTACTACTCTTACTGATTATATTTGATTGGCCATGTGAATTTTCTAAATAAATGGACTACCTAACCCAAAAACAATTTTCAAATTGTTTATCTTGTTTTGTCACCAACTTTTGATTAAGTTTAGAAGGTTTGAATTAGATCCATAAAAAGTTGATCAAAATATAGTTTTATAATAGTCAGCTGTACAAACAAAAACATACAGGTGAACCTAAATAAAGTGCGTTATCAAAAGAATCTTCCTGATATTAAAAATAAAAGTTTGAAAGATCAGCTGATTAGGTGTTTGGATTACATTTAGGCTACTTTTAGCATGGGTAGCATGAGAATGAACCCACATGCTCCAGCAAGTGCAACATAAGAATATAAATTATTTAAAATTTGTTGAATAGAATTAAATAAAGAATACATTATAGCTTAAAAATAAAATTTGTGATTTGAAAAAACAATTAATGCAGCATTACTTATAAGTAAAAGATTCCCCTTTTTATTGGAACATTTTTTTAAATTATGTATCTACATAACGAAAGTAGATACCAGAAAAATATTAATTAAAATGATTTTTTTTTAATTAATTTTTTTATCATACTGTTATTATTTTTACAGCTGATTCACGTTCGATGCTATTTATTCTGGCTTTTTTTTACGTCTCTACTAAATAAATATATCTAAATACACAAGTATTCAATTATTAATTTCATTTCATAAATAAAATAATTAAAAAGTTTACTTACCGCATTTTATAACTTTAAGGGTCCAAAAGGTACCAAATCACAATAATTTCTTATTTTCACAGCTAGTTCTAGAGTTATAATAATAATAATACATCAGTTTATTTATTTAAATGCACTTTAAATCCAACACTGAACACTCAGCTATCACTTAATCGAAAACAGCACATTAATCCCCGACGGAGGATGAGCGAATACAAAACTGAAAAGTTTGGGTGATAATAAAAAAAAAACAAAGCAACTTGTTCGTGTGAACAAGTCACAACTTGCTCGGAATATATTCTATCCCTTGTCATTCCAACGCATACAAAAGAGACAGCATAAAAGTTAAAGAGAACTAGTATGACCATTACAAATGAGACCTACCAAATTAGTAGATAACTTATTCATTACACATTTAAATAAATGTGTTCTTATGGAAAATTATTATTGCATATTATTTTACGTTTAGTTTACGTTTTCTATTCTAAGAGGCATTTATTTTTTGCATGAAACATGGTATACAAAGTTATTACACATTTATTCTATGCAACAATCATGTTATTACTTTAAATAACATACAATGTATGTGTTCTGCTTATATTATTACAATGTCTTGTATAATTATTTTGTTTTTACATCCTAGAACAGGGATTCTCTGTAATTCCTATAGAATTTTATTAAATATCTGAAAGCCTATATATGGAACTTTTTTTTGTACAAATTTAAGTTGGGCCTTGGTAAGAACAATTTGTTTGGATATCGGCTTAATTTTCCAGTCTCGGTGTTGAGTTTCAAACATTGCGGATAATTTTCTGCATATATATTATGTAATTTCTAAGGCATATTTTTTTTCTAAGAATTATCTATGTTCATTGCTCGTTGTCTTTTAAATGTTAATGAAGCACACATGACACAGCTGTCAGCTGTCTGCGCCGCCGTGACTGTTTGATCTGTGGTCGTGACGTTCAAGTTTATTTAAATATTTCCCCTTTAAAAAATATTTTTAATCATTCCTATTTCGTACAAAAAATACATACGATTTAAGTTTATAAAATAAATACATATTTACATAAAGTGCACGTAATTAAGGCACAGGCAACGAATACATTTTATCAAATTATTGATTTTTGTACGAGTATTGTCGCAAGTTTTATTATAAACCATTGTACAAATTTTTCGCCTGACAGCCATTTAAATTAAATAAAATCTAATATGCCATCTACGGACGGCACTACAGAAACATCGCAACTTGTACCTCCGAGCGGCAACGCAAAACCAAGCTATATGAATTTAACTAATAATGTATGCGCATTATTATTTAATGGCATTATTATTTATTGTTGTTTTAGAGATGGAGTATATTTATTCTCCTTTCACCCGATATTCATGTCCATAGGGGTAAGTTTCAAGTTGCTATAATTTTTTCCTATCTTATTAGTTTGCCTTATTATTTTCGTTATTTACAGTGGCTAATATTTATGTGTACTGCTGTGAATGCAGTGACACCTGGTGACTTTGCTACCGAGTGGATGCCCATCCGTTTACGCAGTGCCAGACATTGGGTATTGCAATTGATGGCTGTAACATTTATTCTAACAGGTTTTATTATAATTCTAACAAATAAAATTATTAATGATAAACCTCATTTTGTATCTTTACATGCTAAATTTGGGCTTGCTGCTATAATATTTGCATTTTTTACGAGCATTGGTGGTCTTGGCGCTCTGTATAGTCTTAAATTGAAAGATTTTCTGGCTCCCATATATACTAAAATATTGCATGCATCTGTAGGCCTCATAACATTATGTTTAGGTGTAATAACTATAATTTTAGGCAACTTTTCAAAATGGTGGACATTTGGAGAATTATTGAGATATACATGTTTAGTATTGGTCTTGTTAGTGATGATTCTGACAATTTTGCGACCAACTCTTAAAGTATATTTTCGTCTTAAAGAAAGGCTTGGTTATGCTAATTAAGTATTAATGCACTTGAAATTAATTGAGATATACAATGGATTGGCATCGGAGTTAAAGAAGATAAATTTAATCTATCAATGTTAAACATTTAATTACATTAGTGGATATTTCAGAACTAGAACCTAAAAACCTCAGTTTTGTTTTGTTTTTTTTGTTATTTTTTAAGTTGGATTACATGTAATTTGTTGATTTTTACAGTAATTATACGATTTCTTTATAAGATTTAATTTATATTTTAATGTGTGTGTTAGCCTTTAATGGTCACAAATTTTAATATGATGTATCACCACAATAAAAAAAAAGTAATATATAATGTAATAATTATATGGGGCTTCTAATCATGTAGTAGATGTGTGTTAAGTAGAAATCATATTATACTGTTATTGTCTGAAATTTGGTAAAAAGATTTTATTAAATAAATGTATTAGGTGTAAATTTATACACACATAATATTTTTTATGAATTTAAAATATTGTGTGTTTTTATTTATTTTTACTATCTTTAAATATTTT
>NC_052118.1:6479729-6480991 GCF_012273895.1 Zerene cesonia | reverse complement strand
CATGCCACTATTTCACGCCGGTTTTCTGTGGGGGTGTGGTACTACCCCGGTGCGAGCTGGCCCAATTCGTGCCGAAGCCTGCTCGACTCCCACAATAAATATTTACATAAATATGTTATAAAATGAATTCTGTTGATAAATGATATCAAAAAGTTTTTCAAATCACAATGGATGGATGGATTCTAAATTTTTAATTAGTTTAAGCTGTATTTAAATTTCTAATTAGCTTGAGCTGTATTTAAATCTCTTGATTAAATATTTTATATCTAATAATAGAAATTGGTCAAGTGAGAGTCAAACTTGCAACATTACAGTTTATGTGGGAGTCGAGCACTTTACGGCACGAATTGAGCCAGCTTGCACAAAGCAAGTACTACACAACCACAAAAGACTGATGTGAAATAATTGTATTCATGTATGTAATTGGGGAGCCGAAGATCTGATTATTTATCCTCACCCTTCCCAGTCCTTTCCATATTTCCAGTGGTTAATCCTTTCCTAATAACAAACATAAAAAACTGAAGGTTTTGTACTAGCTAAAACTGAAAAAAAAAAATTGGTCACCCATCCAATTTATATCCGTGTCAACTGTTACTTAACCTTGATTTTTTATTATTTGTTGTCGAAGTGGTATCATATTATCATCTATGAATATTTCAACTAGCTAGCTATCACTATTCATGACAGACAAGGTGGTGACAGATGGACAGATGGATATTTAACTTGAAATAACGTTTTATGTTCAGCAAAGTGGGCAACAGTCATCTTAAGATCAAATATAATAACAGTATTAATACACAAAAACTAGACACTGGAACTTAAATATCTATGATATTTGACTCAACTCTTGACATAACTTAATCAGAAATTATTTTGCATTTTGAAAATGGAATATAGGCATTTTGCATTTCATATTTGTATTTTAAATACCAATAGATCAAATTGGTCACATTTCCCAAGTTCCCAATAACGAAACTGTGTATGTGTGATTTAAACTCCAAGTATTGTTTCACAATGTCCTACTCTTCTCAATTCACAGCTGGATCACAAATGTTTTTTGGAGAACCATCCACATCAGGATTACAAGCTTCAAAAGAAAAGATGCACAATTTGAATCCATATGGTAACTATGTCTTATAGAATAATATCATATTTATACATATATTTTCCTGTTCTTTTAATTAAATTCATTCATTCATTCATTCATCAAACCATCAACATCAGGCTTAAAATGTGTAACTCATAAGAACCATAACAATGAT
>NC_052118.1:6475587-6478729 GCF_012273895.1 Zerene cesonia | reverse complement strand
TTATAACTTTCTTTATCTTTTGTCAAATGGCTATAACTTTATAGACAAATGACATGTTTGATAAGATTCTCAATTCAACTTTATATATTAATTAATAGAAAACTTACCAATTTTTAATGTTGGAGTAGCATTCCTAGTCAATCGGTTTCTGGGCAAATGACAAATTGAACTGAATGACAATAGCATAATCTTATGTTGTTATATATGTATTCATTCCCCTTTGCTTGGATTATTGGATCTAGAACAGATTTCCACTTATTAAATCTTTCTTCCTTAAAGTCTTCCCATTGGGGGAAACGGTGTAATGGACCTGCAATAAGCATTGATAATAAAACATCAATGTATTGTCAAACAATGTATTTAGTTTATTTTGTCCATCGTGGTATAATAAATAGATGTATATGATAAAATTTGTAGTAGGAAATATTATAAAGAATCATTAAGTTAAAAACGCTAGAAAGTTCTAATCAAATGGCAATATAACTAACTCACATTAAACAAAAGATAAATATGTGTTAATCACTTACCGTCAACTAAGCATCCAAAATAACATTTCCATTCCTGCAATCTCGGCATGATTTTCAACCAAAAAATCTAATCACAAAGCAATTCAAAGGTCCGTGAGGTGTTTAGACAAAGTTATCAGTTTTGCAATCGAACGGGGTTCAAAAGCAGCGCCAGGTAGTTATGAATAAGAATAAGATAGTCCGAAAATGAAGCCAAGTCGTGGAAATAAAGAAAACACAGAAATTATATGAACACACGAAACGTAACGGTCCGAACTCCGAAAAAGTATCAAACGCCAAACGTTAAAAACATGAAACTTGAAACTAGATATTACTGCCATCTATTGATCTATTTGGGCCCGATCCTAAAATAGTTGATGAGTGCTGCGCCATAGATGGCATGATAACTTACGTATTCATCAAATGTATGGAAGTGACATACCCCTGGTCGCCATCCTTTGGCTTCATCCCATAGATTATACACTTATACACTGCTTTATCCTGAGCCCCTTCGACACAAGGCTACGTACTCATAGATTTAAATAGCCTTGTGTACGAAGAAACTTAATGATCATTAATTCTACGGTCCACCTGTGCTGGTAGACTGGAATGTATGTGGGAAAAGACCTTTTCGAGGCACAGGAAACGGCGCAAAATCAATTCTTTCAAGTTTTACTTTATGGTGTACTTAAGAGGCTCTCAGAGTAAATATTATACGAACTACATTGTATGTATTGTATATATGAACTACATTATATATAACACAATTGGAACAGAAATAAAATTGAAATTCCTGTTTCCCGGCTTAAAGTAATTTATGTATTTAGACAAGGTATACGCTTTTCAAATAGAATTCCTCATAGTGTTAAAGAGTTAAGTAGTGCTTAATTAATATCTATATTAAAAATGTATTACCTTATAGAGCCTAGTAGGCTGCAGCTTTTATGAATATATGAAAATATCATCATCATCATCATCAGCCCTTAGCACTAATTCACGGCTGCTTATAGGCCTCTCCTAAGGCACGCTACTGAGCCCGGTCTTTTTTGCCAATTGTGACCAGCAACCCTACGGGTATCGTCACTCCACCGGGTAGCAGAACGTTCTACGCTACGTTTGCCTAGACACGGTCTCCACTCTAATGTGTTCCCCAGCGGTTTTCCGTTCTGCGACACATATGACCGGCCCACTGCCACTTCAGCGTGCTAATTTGTTGAGCTATGTCGATAAATTTGTTCTCTAGCGAATTACTTCATTTCTGAGCATAGCTCTCTCCATAGACTTTTAGTTGGTGAACCAGTCGTACTGTGAGTGTCCACGTTTCGGCTCCGTAGGTCGTGGTTGGTAGAACGCACTGATTTAATACCTTTATTTTAAGGCATTGGGGAAGTGACGACGCAAAGACGTGAGAAGTTTAGAAGAAATTTCTTGCCTAGCTGGAGCATATGCCCTAGGTACACATATTCTTGAACAATCTCGAGAGAGACTCTATTTACGTTAATTGGCTCCGGTAAAATATGATCGTTAATCATGGCCTTCGTGCGGAGGCCGATACGAGCGGAGGACCTGCTAGTTCTAGTTCCTGCGAACTAAAGCAGATATTGAACGACTTAGTTGGGTCTGCAAATATTCGCATAATTGGCCATTAATATTTATGCCTCGTCCTTTCCAATCCAGGGCACCAAACATATCTTCTAATGCGTTGGTGAACAGTTTCGGCGAGATCACATCACCTTACGTCTGGTACGCTGGTTTTGGATTTGGACGGACTTAGTTGCGGCATCATACAGTGATCTCAGCACTTCAATGTATCGCCAGTCAACCTGGCAACGCTGCAAGGACTCTAGAACCAAGATTTTTATATGCTAGGTGGAGACTATAATAAAAGAAAATACCAGTAGTAACCCATAATAGAATTTTGAATTTGTAACATCAAAAATAATTTATGTATATATTATTTTCATACAAATTAATTAGTTACAAAAACAGCAACAAACGATCAGCATTTACAATATTTCAGTTAATAACCGATCACTAACCTATTAGCACCGTGAGCATGCCTGTGCGAGAGAAGTATGGCAAATGGCATCAGCGCACCGCGCAGTGTCATGCTGTAGCACAGTCTCATGAAAGCTAGAGTACCTAACTGCGACTTATAGATCATGAAAACTAAAAATTACGTTTTATGGACATTTTGATTACCATATTTAATTGTCTTTTCCGTCTACCGTCTACGTAGTTTTATTTGTTGCTGAATTTACGTCAGTCGTCTCCACTCAATATAATAAATAGATAGGCACATGACATAATATTATTTTGGTTATAAAGTATTTATACTAAAACATAAATGGAAGGACGTTATTCGAAATCAGTCTCTCTCTCTCTCTCTGGTTTTGGTGTTAGGCATTTTTAATTTTGGTAACTTCAGTCTGTAACACAGATATTTATTAAGTAGTATCAGAGACAATTACTAACTGTCAAACATAGCGAAAAGACTCGCTGTTTATACATGAAAAAAAACGAACACAAATCTATTTGATCTAGATTTCTGTAGTCAGCTTTAGGGATGATCGATATTAAGAAAACATCGATGTTGACATCGATGTCAACATCGAATCAAAAGTATCGATGTACGA
>NC_052118.1:6433130-6474587 GCF_012273895.1 Zerene cesonia | reverse complement strand
ATCGATGTCAAAACATCGATGTTTTCCAGCTAAACATCGATGTTTATTCAACATCGATGAATATCGATCATCCCTAGTCAGCTTGCCATTGTACGCTCGCTCAAGTTTTGTACGGTTACACAGCTAGATAGCCATTGTTTTAGAAAATTATAAATAAGAAGCGTTTTCATTCGCTTCTAAACACCTTTTACAATCATCTTGGTTCGAAAAATAGAAAGGTAATGCTTTATTGCAAACTATTTTCAAAGAAAGATGGCGACGCATATTTATTTTAAAATAAATTTTTAAATTTTAAAACCATTTCAGATGCCAAACATAAAATTACAGTCTTCAGATAATGAGATATTTGATGTTGATGTCGAAATTGCAAAATGCTCGGTCACAATAAAGACCATGTTGGAAGATTTGGGTATGGACGATGACGAAGAAGAAGTGGTTCCTTTGCCGAATGTTAATTCTGCTATTCTGAAGAAAGTTATTCAATGGGCAACATACCATAAGGATGATCCACCTCTACCTGAAGACGACGAAAATAAAGAAAAACGTACTGATGATATTTCTTCGTGGGATGCGGATTTCTTGAAAGTTGATCAAGGCACATTGTTTGAGTTAATTTTAGCAGCTAATTATTTGGATATAAAGGGATTGTTGGACGTGACATGCAAAACTGTAGCTAATATGATCAAAGGCAAAACACCAGAGGAAATTCGGAAGACTTTTAACATTAAGAATGACTTCACTGCTGCTGAAGAGGAACAAGTGCGCAAAGAAAATGAGTGGTGTGAGGAAAAGTAATTAAAATTAGATTTTATATAAGTTTTCCTTTCGTATTTTTAAAACAGTGAACTTTGTAAATTATCTATAGGGATATACTTTTGCTTTTGACATTACTGTGTCACACTGTGTGTAAGAATATTAAAAATACATTCAGTTCATTGGAATCTAATTTAAATACAACAATGTGATTTTTGTGGATAGAAAAGGTATGAAAATATCCCATTATATTTATTTTGTTAATTTATATTAGTACCAGCTGTAATAAATTGATTTTGTCACCTTATTTTCATAGGTATAAAAATTTAAAGACAATTGTAATGTAAACCATTCTCTTATATTAATATAAGTATTTAAAACTATGTAACAAATCTTGTGGTTTTACTTTATTACATTAATTGGATAGGTAAAATAGAAAATAATTAAAAGAACTTAGAGCAGGCTGCCATTGCAGGTAAATGTTTTGTGAATCAAAATTATAAAAATAAATATATAATAAAATATTAGACGTTATACTTATCACCAAATCCACAAAACTTGGAAATATTAGAAGACCGCAAATATGTCATATTCTACATTGACTCCACATCTTCTCGGAACAGAGTTACCAACCTATCTTTTTGAATAAAGTGATGGGTAATTGGCGATAAACTTTACTTCTATATGTTAAAAAAAACACAAAGCTTTGCATTATTTAAATAAGGTATATGCTTTGTTCTTACACATAGAAATAATAATAAATAACTGAGAAAGCAAATTTTAATGCTATTATAAATTACTTAAAAAAATTACCCCTAAATAAATTACATAAAATATCATTATTATTAAACAATAGCCCGAAAAGCGGTGTCTTGAGAATGCTTATCAGATATAAAGTAATTGTCAATACATGAGAGTATAGGGCTGTTAAATTTTCTTAAATATGTTCCGCAAGATGAAGCACCAATTAAAAGTCCTATGAAAAATGATAGAAAAGCTAGAATAATTAATGCACATTGGCATCTATTCTCTTTCAATATTGCTTCCTTACAGAAGTACAAGAAATCATTCATTGATCTGAAACAAATGATTAAAACAATTAGTTTGTAATTTGTCATAATAACATTGTTCACACTCATTTTTTTATATTTTATGAGACGGTACAAATACAAAGGAGAATTATAGTGTAATTTTATATTAGACTAGCAGTTCACCCCGGCTTCGCACGTGGCACATGTGCCTATGTCACACAGTGAAGTTGCAGCTAATGGTAAAAGAATTTTATAAATCGCTCCAGGAGTTTTTAAGTTCATCCATTACAAACAAACAAAAATACAAATTCTTCCTCTTAATAATATATATTATTGTAGGACATATCAATAACTCTTACTGCTATAACGAAAATAATGTCAATTATTAAATTAATTATTTTTTAATCTACAGAAATAGCTGATATAATATATTCTGCTAATATTATAAACACGGAAAGTTTATAAGCATATATGGATGAATGATGGTTACTCCCTCAGAAAAAAACTGAACATTGGCAATGATTTAGCTTAGGTAATGGTAATGGTAAGCTCGCGGGTAAAATCGCGCGGCACAGCGAATGCAAAAATTAAAATAAAAGCTATATAGAAATTAAGATAACACAGACAAAAGTTATGACTAATATAACCGTTTGCGTGAGGGAAAAGGAAGCCAGACAGATTGGTGCCGTAACGCGTTACGTAACGAATGGGTTTGCCCTTCCATAAGAAGTTATCACTTCAAAAAGACGGATTCAATGAATGCTCTACATTGGTCCTAGCCCATGGTCAAAACAAGGCTTGTATAAAAGAATATCAAACACTGAAGCCGTACCTCTGTACAAGTTTTGTTAAAACGATTTTATTAGGTAGAGCAATAATTAGTCACTAGCATCGCGATTAAATTTACCTAAAATATTTATATTTTATGGCATAGAAATGAATGCGGCGGTGGGGCCATCTAATATTAAGTGATCATCCTCGCCCATAATCACTAGAAGCATTGATGATGTTATTGATGCTTTGACCACAGAATAATATGTACAAGTACTTTGGCGGCCTTTTAATAATAAATACGGCTAGAAAAAGGCCCTAATATCGCAATTGTAAACATCGTAGATGGATAGGTAGATCTAAAGCCTCAAAAGTTCAAATGATGGTACACATGCATGCATGGTGCTATGTGCCAGACTCGATCGAACACTTTCGCTACATCAAAACGTACTGTGACCTATGCGTTTACTCCTAACTTCTTTTGGTCTGAGAGCCTGAAGATGGGGGACAAAAACCATAAAGCTTGTGTTCGAACATCATGAGATTTTCTGATCATTGCTACTCATTATTATACAATTTTTTTATAAAAAGCAAACAATGACCTACCTGCGATAGTTATTATTGTCGCAAAAGAGTCGATCAGTTTCATTTAAAAGTCTTTGTAGTTGTTGTTGTGCTAACACAATTACAGGGCATTTTTTATGTAGAATGTTTGCAATTTCACCTTCAGAGTCATCACAGCTACATCTGGGCGCTTCGACTTCTGGTGAAATATAATCGTTTCTTGGTGAATCTGTTAAATCAACCTGGTTATCTTGCCCGTATTCTGAAAAGTCTTGAATAATGTTTGTGCGATTATTCTTAAATGATTTTCGCGAATATCTATATATATCTTGCACTTGAAAATCCTCAGTGGACATTGGCCCGCAGTTTATTCACAGGCGAATAAATTAACAAATAAATTATACTCGTATTAAAACAATGTTTATGTTTCTAAGATATGGTTTGTGACGGATCTCAAAGCGAAAAGTTTCATAATGATTCAAATTTGAAATTTCGTTTATAATGAGTATTTACTTAGCTACTGTATTGGAGAATTGTGTCCAAATTCACCGTTTCACCGTTTCAAGCAGTGATGATGTTATTCACAATTCAAAAATGATTAAACCCCCGACTGATTGATATTTTAAGTCGAAAGTCTTCACCACTGAGCCGGTTGAAACGGTGAAGGTAAACATCGCGAGGAAACCGGCATGTCCGAGAATCAAAAAGTTTGACGACATGTGACATCTGCCAACCCGCACTTGGTCAGCTGGTGGATTATGGCCTGAACTCTCATATGAGGCCTATGTCCCAGCAGTGGGAACATATATGGGTTGATAATGATGATGATGACGATGATGATGTCCAAATTACAAAATGGTTTTTTTCTAATGAATGGTTGAAGATGTCAAATGAAATTTATACATAAAACTTGAATTCATGGTTCCTACTGCTAATATAGGTCAACGCGATCAAAATGGATTAATTTAAGTAGGTACTTCTGTAACCTTTTAATTTTTAAGGTAATTTAATGTGCATACAAACAAATGAATGTGCTCAGGCTGCGCTTGCTTAGTTTATTATCCACAAAAATCACCGGTTTAATTATCATCAATCGGGTGTCAGTCTTTAGTGTCCAGACAGATGCTTATTTTTCTAAAGCGCTAATCACTGATTAATTTTACTTATTTCTTTAACCAAACATGATTGTGCTGATTCACTACACATACGTAAAAATCGTATGATGGACCCTTTGTATTAAAGAGTAACTCGCACTTGGTCGGTTTTTTTATTTATTAGGGCACTTATAATTATTTCGTTATTATTTCAAGTTTTTCGGCATTGTTGTTTAACAGTTCTTTAATTAAGTTCTTATATTATTATTAAGTTTAACAGTAAATAAACAAACGGAAACATTAGTATGTAGGTGTAGCTTTAAATCCGGTTCTGGTTATTATGGTAGCGATGAACGTCGGTAATCGGTATAGGACTCACTTCTGAACCCTTCGCAATACGGCACAAAAACAATTTACAACGCTACCGTTTAACATTAAAGGTTAAAATGAAAGTAAGGATTAATGAGCGAATAATATTGAAACACAACGGTATATAACTATAAATAATTTAATAACAACCAAGCTTTTCACAATAAAAATATGTGTTTGTACTTAAGGGGACTACAGGAGCTAAACACATGTTTTATAATGCCGTCTAATAAATGCTGCAGTAAATAAAGAAAAATGTATACTATGCTCAGGATATAATACGATAATTCGTTTAAAAGTTTACAAATATAAGACTTGAGTATTTGTTTTCAAAATTTGTAATCTTCAGGCGATTGTTCTGATTTTTATCAAATTATGCTTCAAGCAACGCAGTGACTAAATCATCATATATGGAATCAAGATGTGGATTTTTTTTCGAACAATCAAAAGGATTTTGTAAATATTATTTCAGTTTACCTACGCACACGGTCCAGACTGTTGATTCGAGACTGTCACGTTAATTGTATAAATGTGTGCGTGTGTCATTCTAGGTTTTATAGTCCCCTTAAGCACTGAATATTACATTTCAGTCACCGAATGACTGATGCATAAATTTTTTCGAATATTCATACACAACAAACAAAACAGCCGTCGCTGGAATCGTCCTCACCAATGTCGGCTTAAGGCCATTGTAGAGTGCCAAAGTACCTGAAATTTATTTGAATTACATTTTATTTATAATTATTACTTACACTGCTGAAAAGTTAATTGCAAATAATGTAAACTAATTTTCTAATAAAGTATCTATATATTCTACAGCCCACACCACATCAAATAGCTTGATGGATTTTTATAAAATTTTACATGTACATTGGAGGGATTAAGAATCGGTCGTAATCAATTTTTCATAGCCCTTAGTGACAAGGACATAACATGAGTCCGAGGCAGTAGTAATATGTTAATTATACTAATATTAATATTTTGTGTTTGGGAGTCGACCACGTTTCGGCACGAATTAGGCCTGCTCGCATCGGGAAAGTACCACACTACACATTGCGAAATAGTAGCATGCTACTGTGTTTCATTCGGTGTGAGGGGAAGCCGTAGGCCCATATCCTTTTGCTGACTTTAATTTAGTCGGCATTTGTAGACATTTAAGGTCTGCAATCGACTTTACGCCTCTGCATTTCAAGGGCGGTGGTAGCGCTTACCATCAGGCGACTCACCAGGCCTATAGCCGACGAGGACATAAAAAAAAATCAAACCTTTTTATGAAAAAAACTAACCTTCTTTGCGAATTATATCCATTCCTACTGTTAAAAACTTCTGCTTCTCATTTGAAATCTGTATACGAGATTTGATGACATCCGAGGGGAATATTACCGTCCACAAAACCATGCCTCCGACAGCGCCCGCTACCATTGTTTTCAGGAAACCAATATCATCTTTAGATTGACCTGGCTTCGCTAACAGAGCCCTAGTACCTGAAATCAAATACCTTACCCCTTAAAAACGTTCAAGCTAATTACGAAGAGTTAAGGCTAAGAGTAAATTCTGCTGCTGTTTGCTGGTTTGTTGCGTTTGTTATGATTTTTGTCAGTAGAAGAATAAAAAGCTTAAGAAAATCTTCACCCGGTTGAGAAAATCTTCACGTGCTTGACAGTTCCCACCAAAACTAGACGTCTGTCGGGTCAGCTAGTTAATACGCCGGTGCTACATTAGCATTTAGCGGGCTACGGCGAATTGTGTTTTCACAATTTCAAAACACAATTCACAGTCATCAGTTTGGTCGGGTAGATCGGTAATCAAACTTTTTCTTGGGATGAACAAAAAAAAAACAAAAACAATTGCATCTATATATATAAAAAGTGTGTTTTTATGTGACCGTTACTATTTATATTTTTTTTTTTGCTACTACACTATTCCAAGAACTTGTTTCATTTGCTTTCCTGCCAGGTAACCTGGCAGAGCTGGCAACAGCAACAACAAACGATATCCTTTTCTGTAATATTGTTCCACTTTTTTTTTTGTTTAAGTTTGTGCAATAAGGTACATATTATAAATAAATTAATAAATAGGTAATATCCAAATAAGAAACAGCCATTTCGAAAGTGTAGAATTTTTTATATAGGAGAGGTACTTAAATATATTTTTCCATGTTAGAAAAAGTAACTAAAGACTTTCTTTCTATGTTCAATGCTGAACTATAACACAATAATACACAATCTGAAACAACAAAGATATCTAGCTATATGTTTATCTTTTGTTTACGATAGCAACAGTAGTATTTGCTATTGAAGAATGTAGAAGGCATGGATTGATTTATTGATAATGTGCCATAAGATAAGGCTCTTTTTGTGAGCCATTTATATTATCGTTCCACACATTCCCATCATAAATTCCACATTTTCGATACACATGAGATAAATAGATTAGACATAGACTCCAAATCAAACCAAAGGAATCTGGTACAGTTGGGTAATTAAAATAATTGTATATATTACAAAACTTTATTCTAACACTAGAGTAATAAAAGTAAAGCATATGTCTTTTATCTAATAGTTGTTATCTGATACAAGATTTGAATGGACAGATTGCTTAATCTTTGTAATGAGTGCATATTTTATTTGATTAGTAATAAAGTAGAGAGTGCATACTTATAATAGAGCTATATTTTATAACTGTCATGTGTAATGTCTGTCAACACTACATGCACTTTAATTTAATTTAAAATCCCTATATTATAAATGTGAAACTGACTCGTATTTATCTGACTATCTGTCTCTTGTTGCTATACCTATACAAAAAATTTTGAAGAAATCGTTTCAAGATAGACTACACCCTTTTTTAAGGAGAACAATAAATGTAGTAATTACCTTCATATCCACCGAAGAAAAAGAAGTAGCCAGGCATTTCTCTCATAATAGTTGGTACCAATCCTCTGAACAGACCCTGAATCCCATATTGTCTAAATATCTGCTGTGTTAATTGCAATGGCGTAATTTTCATCTGTAAAAGAAATGGAATAAGTCTTTATACTTAATTTTTCAATAAAAAATTACTCAACAAATAACATCATGATATATGGTATATTATTTTACATTTTACAACATAGGAAAAAAGATGGAAAATTTAAAGGATGCTAGATAAAAAATTATATTATCAAGAACTATTAATTTAATAATATTCAATCAAAATCTCATTCTCATATATAATATTGGTATACATTTATATATGTGGTTATTATTCAGAATATTGTATGTATTTGGAATACCCAAAGAGGCATCATACAGCTGTTTGTGAGCCCTGCACATTAACTTCTCTCATTGCCTGGAGCTGACACTTGATTAACTCTGTTGGACATAGAGTGAATGATGAAAAAAATGCTGCTAAGAATCCTGCTGATGCATTTCCCATAGTTGATAATTGGTCTACTTTCTAAAACAAAAAAAAAAACAAACAAAATTTACATCACAATGTTACTTTTGTAAACAAGTTAAACAAATTGCTTAAAACAATTTTTTTTATAACATTTAGCTAATTGCTTCAGATTAACAGATTTGTTTGAAGTATTATTCTATAACTGTATATGCAATAACTACCTCTGTGCCTGTCATCTTGCAGACCAACTTTTGGCAATAACCATATGCTGCAAATAGAACAGAGTTCTCTGCAACATTAGCCATGATAGCTGGAGTTGTGCCGGCATACAGCCCTCTGACAAAACCATCATTTCTCAAAGTTTGTCTGAGACAGTCAACCATTCCTTTGTACAAATGGGGAAATGTTTGCATTTTAACTTTAACTGTATCTAATGGCTGACCGACATAGACAACAGCTACTCCTCCTAAAATTTACAAATAAACATTATTTTATATCTGATTATTGTTGGGATGTCTATGCTCTATCAGCCGAAACTTTTTACTGAACTTTAATGGTGGTTTAAACTGGGCATTATTTGTTGTAATATTTACATACTATTGATTCAAAGTATCACCAAGAGTATTGTAATAAACTATTTTGCCACAAAACACCAAAATTATTTACAAACCTAGTGATCCAGCTGTGAAGTCAATCAAACCACTTTTAAGATTGTTCCCAGATGTTGATGAATGAGCCATTTTTATTCCTTATTGTTATATTGCTGTAGAAAATTATGGTTAATATAAAAATTATTAACAATTCACATGCAAATACATATTTTGTTTCTAACCTCTCTCAAAAGTTTAATATAATTCAATAACATGTTGATAAAGAGTTACACTAATATTAAGATTAAGTTGATGAATTTAAACTATAATTACATTTGATTCAGTTAAAATAAATTGAATGGAATTCAAATAACAAAATTTAAATGTGTGTCTCGAAGTATAAGAAATAGATATTAAGCAGATGCTACTTATAGAGTATGATGAATTTAAACTATAATTACATTTGATTCAGTTAAAATAAATTAAATGGAATTCAAATAACAAAATTTAAATGTGTGTCTCGAAGTATAAGAAATAGATATTAAGCAGATGCTACTTATAGAGTATAGACATATTAATGATCTAATCAAACATTATATTATTATAAATATAGAATGCTAATTATGCATTATGCAGTTAAATTTCAGATAAAGAAACAAAGAATTTTCTTCAAATTTTAGGAATGTTGTGCAAGAAATAATTTAAGTATGATTTCATATTCAATAGTTATACAACAAAAAAACAGTAATAAATGACAATACAGTTTATATTCTGTTTATATTTCTGTTTACACAAAGTTGATCATAACTTCATCAATTATTTCTCTTTCTTTAATTATTTGCAATACTCATTTACTTCGTCGTCCATAATTGATTGGTGAGTAAGTTTATATGAAGTTGTGTAATTAAAATTAAAAATAACCTTCATTCCAAACAACTGCATAAATTTATGCATAATTTAACTTTTCTTATACAGTGATACAAAACTTACCTAATAATTATATTTATTTCTATATCTTCATAAAATAACCACGTTTATTTGTTAACTTCGAGCTCCCTCACAATAATGTTTCTGCTTAGAAGTGAGAAGTGGAGGAACGTAAAGGGGCCGGAGGCCAATGGTAGATAAGTCTTATCTAAGAAATTACACACAGTACTAAAATGTTAAATAGTTTATATGTTTATCATAATCACTCTTCGCAGTACTCGGTAGTTGGTACAAATTTTAAATTTGTATGTAAGTACCGCGATGATCCATGTCAATAAATGACACTGACAAATGACAATTGACAATATGAATTTTAAATGAGTTGCCTTGCATAATATTTTAACGGTTCGGATAGAAGCTTTTCTTAGCTACAATTCATTATAAACACATATGTGTGTTGAATTTAATCAAACGACCTTAATCGTAGCCATCTTTCTCAACTCAAAAATCCTCCATATAAAGCCCAACTGAAAATATACTTAAATAGTTTGTAATCGTTCATTTTCGTTTAAACAATTGCTATAAGTCGGTATATAATGAACATTCAATCTAACACAGATACAACAACATAATCTTTTAAAAACCATTAGAATTTTTTGAAATTTAGTAAATACGTGCGCTATTTACACAGAAATGTTTTCTTGAGCTTAAATTAATCTTATTATAATTTAAAACAGTCTGGCTCTTAAAATTAAATTTAATTTAATCATAAGCAAGTTTATTGCCATGTGTATGAATTTCGTTTTGAAAACTGTAACTGTGCATTTACGGAGAAAATCTAAAAATGTTATTCATTACAGTATACATTCCAACAACAAGTTTTGATTTTGAAATAACACATTTCCTTGATTATTTTTAAACAATAAAATTAGGACAAATGTTTTCAAAATTAATCACATATATGCATTTATGGAGTTACCACTTGCGTATTGTAAATGCTATCATTATATGAATGAAGTGAACGAAAACATGGTTGTTTTTCAGAGTTCTTTTGAGTTTTTCAGTTAAAAAACAGATTTATTCTTGTTTATATAATGAAGCAAAATAAACAGTTAAAAACTTTCTTTTTTTGATTTTGTAAGAAAACCAAAATAACCTTATTCTCAAATAGTTGCATCGCGAAGTGTTATGTTAATGGATTTATTGATGGATATAATCATGATATTTAAGTAATTTTAATAAGTTAAGTGAGTGTCTCTCAATAAAGAATTTGTGCTTCTTTATTGTGTTTTATGTATATTTCATTTCATCTTAATAATACAATAAATAATTAAGAAAGATATTTGACGTGTCGGATTTTGTGTTTGATGCTCGGCCGCCATGTTTGTGCTTTTATAATTTTGTTTTTCTCAAAAAGGCCTAATTTCCATAAATGTGTTGTATTATTCCTCTATAATGTATAAGCTAATTTGTGACTTAAAGATTATCAACCGTAATAGTTAAGTCCGTAGTAGAAATTTCCTTTTCGATTTCTTTCAAACTTGGCGTCTTTGTTTAGGTGTTCAGAATGGTTGTTGGATCAACTTCATATCCAGGGAGGCAAGCGCTCCACAAGATGCAGCCAATGGGTATGACACCTCGCGAGCTGTCCGAGTATGATGATTTGGCAACGGCGCTCATAGTGGACCCATACCTTGGTTTTACAACACATAAAATGAATATTCGTTATAGGCCTTTGAAAACGAATAAAGAAGAATTAAAGAACATTATCAAGGAGTTCATTCAAACACAAGATTATAATAAGGCATATTCGAAATTAGCTAATGGGGAGTGGATGCCAAGGCACTTTAGTAAAAATAAACACCAACAGAATAAATTAAGAGAACATGTTAGTATTTAAAACATTTAATGAAAACTTTATAATGTATTACTTTTATCAAATAAAACTCATTTTAATGTATCTTACTTTATACTTTTCCAGATATATCGCTACTTAAGGATATTTGATAAGAAAGCTGGCTTTGTTATTGAACCTTGCTATAGGTATTCAATGGAGGGGCGTGTAGGAGCTAAAATTTCTACGACTAAGAAATTTTACAAGCATGAGAGAATAGATTTTTTAGTTGGTTGTATAGCTGAAATGACAGAAGAAGAAGAAAAGCAACTGTTACATCCAGGAAAAAATGATTTTTCAGTAATGTATAGTTGCCGAAAAAATTGTGCACAGTTGTGGTTAGGTCCTGCTGCTTACATTAACCATGATTGTAGGCCCACTTGCACATTTGAAGCAACTGATCGAGGCAAAGCATTTGTTAGAGTTTTGAGGGATATTGAAGTTGGTGAAGAGATAACTTGTTATTATGGAGAAGACTTTTTTGGAAATGGAAATTGTTACTGTGAATGTGAGACTTGCGAAAGAAGGGGTAAAGGTGCATTTTCTGTTCAGAATGCACACAATGATGAACAAGCTACAAGGTATAGGTTTAGAGAAACTGACAATAGAATTAATAGAACTAAAGCAAAACTTATACAAAAATCCATAAATAGTAAAAATAATGAAAAACCTCGAATAGCCAGTCGACAAGTATCTAACATTGTATCCCCATTAAGTATGAAAGAAATGAAGCAAAAGGGTTTGACAAAGTATGATGCTGAACTTTTAATTGCACAAGGCTGCATTGCTGATGTAGTAGATGGTTCAGAACAAAAAGACACTCAAGGCAGTAGGGAATCATCTGTATCTAGCAGAAGTGAGAGATTGAGACGGCGTAGAGATAGTGGTCGAGCAATAAATGGAACAACAGCTCACACTGCTACATCTCAAAGTCAGAATTCATTTTCTCGATGTTGTAGTATAACTAGTTCACGCAGCAGTAATGATTCTCACTCTGGTATAGTTTTAAGAAGTCATAAACGTCTGATAGATACAGGATCTCAATCAACCTGTTCCAAAACCAGAAGCAATTCTAAAAGCAGCACAGAGGCTAAGATTTCAACAAATCATATGGCTCCTAAAACTGAACCTGATTTGCCTACATTAGAAGAAAACAAGCACATAAAAGTTGAACCTTTAGATAATCAAAAGATGGAATGTGAGACGGAAACAAATCCTGTGAATGTTTGCAAAGCTGAGCCTATAGGACTAGAGAGTGAATGTGATACTAAGGAATCTCTACTAGAAAAAAGTGAAGCATGCACTCCAGTGAAAATAGATGATTCTGATGTCGGGGAAAAAGTTGAAACAAATGACTGTAGCAAAGATGAAGAGTGTGTTAAAAGTGAAATGTGTGACTTTAGAGAAAATGTTAAACCAATTGATTCTAATGATAATAATAGTAACAAACATCGAAAACCGGATGTATTAAATATAAATAGGACTGATGAAATAAAAAAGGAGTCAGAGTCTGGCCCTCCATGGATTGCAAGTAATGCAGATAAGAGCAGTGACTGTCCATGTACTCCTCCACGAAGAGGTTTAAAATTGACCCTGCGTGTGAAGAGAAGCCCAGTTGTAGAGGAAGTAATGGATTGTGGTAGTACAACAGAACAGCCTGAATATGAAGTATTGCGACTGGAGGGTGTTGACCCAGAAACGGCGCGGCGAATTAAGAAACGACGTCGGTCCAAAGAACGACATCGTAAACATAGTCCTATCCGTCCTCTGCCTCCTATGAAACGCTTAAGGTTAATATTTGGAAATGAAAGTCGTACTATTGACTTACCCACTGCCATCACGGCAGACTGACAGCCTCAACTACCTTATTGTTATATTTCCACCGCTTTATATTCAATTATTAGTTTAATTATCTCAACTGACTAGGATTATGTTACATAGTATTTATTTAATGTGAGGTTTGGACTCAAATGTGTGATAGGCATTATTTATTATTATTTTAATTCCATAAAATATGTTACTGATAAAATCATCACTCATTGACACAAAATTTTTATGCAACAGCATGTATTTGAAAATATGTTGAAGTTGTTATTACAAATTATAATCCTTTATTTTGAGTGTAGCTATGATTGTCACTTAAGTCCTAGTTGTGAAATGGCTGGCCATAGACCACAGAGCTGTTAAGATGATACTTTATATTCCATCAACTAAGAAGTTACAAATAACCAGTTTTCTATTGTATTACTCATTCACTTCATTCCATAAACACATACATTATAGTAACATTTTTCTGAATGTTATGATCAAATTAAATATTTGTAGTGGATTAGATCATGTAAATTAAAGTATTTTGTATAAAATAATGTTAATGAATGCAACTTAGCATTGTAAAATTGTCGGAATTACTTCTTTTCAATTAGGTCCTGGTTTATTCTCCATACTGATCAAATAAATAATTAGTGTTTCTTTCTTATATAAGACACCAGTGCAGGGTATATAAATGTGTACATATATGTATAGTTATTGTTTTATTTAAAAATTAACATATTTGGACATTAGCTGAATATTTTATTATAATGACATTTTAAACTCACAAAATTGGATGTTGTGATGGTTGATTGTTAAAGAGTTATTTTAGTATCTAGATTTTGAAGTGACCAGGACCAAATAATTTGTTTGTCGCAAATCAAAAATTTTAATATCTTGTAATTCCGACCGTAAATGTAAATAATGAATAGCAAACTGCATTATAAATAAATGTTCAAGTAAATGGTGCGCTAGGAAAAAATAAGCAACTTCACTGAATCCATAGCACCAAGTTTAAAAGTATGTAGTTATTTTTAAATGACATTGTTCGTTTTTTTATAGATCATTCCAATAACAAAGCTATATTTGCAGATCATAGAACATCTCAAACACTTCACGATTTATGTTTAATAACTGACTGACAACTTATATTGATTTTAACTTTAAAGCAATTAAATGACTATAATTATGTCAATAAGTTGGATTGGTAACAAATATTATAAATGTTGCCTTTGTGGACAATATTTGTTTTATATATGAAATTAATTTGACACTGAAAAATTCGTAAACAACATATTTTAGAACGGCTCTTGACTATTTATGGCGTATTAGTTCAAATTATTTAATAAGTTCTTTGTACACATTTGACTTGACTGTTTGCGATGGCTCAGTAATCTAATCAATATTTTCCTCTCGATACGTCTTTGTCGCATTCAGCTTAATCACGCGCTGTATGCTAAGTATACTTGCCAATTGATGTAATAACACTTAAATACTATTTCATCTTATCGGTGTTATAAGAACACTTGACTTGTCAGTGATGCTGGACTCGTTAACAATCTTTGAAGCTGCTATGCATTTCCTGGCAAAGCAAACATTTTATACATCTTATCTGTCAGCTTCAGTAATTGTACAAATTTTTACGTTTTATTGAGTTTTAAGATTGTCTTAATGTTGATATAACTATCACATTACAGAGAAAAGCTCCTGTAAGGGTGGGTATCTTTTATCAAGAAAAATAATTTAGAAAGGCCGCAAATATAACTTCCTCTTTTATTACATAATGTTTCTGTTGATTTAATAAAATAGATGATTTTAAAACTCCTGTGATGCGCATCATTTACAATAAAATTTAATTGTTGGCAATGTATAAATGTAAATTCTATTAGCTAGTGGTAAACTTAAATGGAATTAGCTTTTGTGATATTCCCTAAAGGAATAGAATAATTATATAAGAAATCAATTGTAATCAATTGCTACTTGGCAACAGGAGAGCAATTATTTTATAGGACATTACTTTCATTAATATGTAATTAAATGCCTCAAATCCCAATGTATTGTGATTTTTTTTTCGGATGGAATGGCAATAGTATTAAGTGTTTACATTCAACTGCCTTAACTGTGATTTTCATCAATAAAAAGTGTTGTTTTAGACATTGTCACATGTCTGTGTATTATTAAGGGTAGAAATTAACCTGGAACAATGTTTGGTGCACACAGCTGCAGGAACCTAATATAATTATAGATATGTAATTATTTATCAGTCTGGATGTGTAAGTGTACAGAGTTATGTACTTTAAAAATAAATATTACGTATCAGGCTGAATATTTGCTATTTTTTATTCACCAATAACATTTTTATTTTATTACAATTTAGTTTTACAAGCAATAATGAGATTGTTGTACTTGAAGTAAATTTATTGGAATCTTAATGCATTATGACATGTTCATTAGTGTTAAAAAGTGGTTTCTTCTGACATTCTTGAGGTTGTTAATGTCCATACCTGAAAAACAAAATATTTTATCAATGGTAAATTTTGAGAAAGAGCTAAGTGTAGAAGTATGAAGAAATTATTCTTAAGAGTATATAAAAAAAACATTTTTCAATTATTAAGCAGTATACTTACTTTTGGAACTCCCATTCTCTGTTGTCTAATGGGCAAACTTGTCTTGTTTTGAGCCAGCGAGAGATGCAGTGAAAATGGAATGCATGCTGAAATATAAAATTTCATTAGAACCAATATTTTTAATACACCTATTCAAAGATATTTTGAGTTAAACAAATATTTATGAACATATAAATTATAAATATAAAGAAACAAAAAATAAAAACAACAATTGCTTACATTACACACTCCCCAAGCAACTGTACATTCTTCACTGGTGGCAGATGCTTGGTTTGCTTGACACTCTATGCAAAGATCCATTATGTGGTTTCGGCAAATAGCACAGTTGTCCACCACAATATCTAAAACAAAACATAATCTTCACAAAATGCTTCATGACAAGCTCGGTTAAACTGAAAAAGTACTTATGACATTTTGAAATTCTAAATTAATGCCCTAAAGCAATAAAACGAAGTTATTACACATTCTTTGTTTTACTGTCATAATATTGTAGGTTATGATTGTTTATATACACTCATATACATACCCCATGCCCACAGAGCGACGGCATTCCACTGAAAAATAAATGAAATCGGGTGATTGAATTCAATACAAATTTTTACAAGAATTATACACCAATAAATATTATTTTATGTACAATAAGAAAGGATGAGTTAGCGTAAATGGATAAACCTTTTTCACTTCGAATCTTTTTTTATCTCCTTTACCACTGCTGGAAGACGCCATTTCGACTTCTTCTTCGTCGACATCCATTGCCGATGCCATAATTATTTGCTGATTACCTTACTTTTTTGTCAAAAATTATAAAAATTGTTATGAACTGCGATTTTCTGTAATTTTTTTGTGCAGTTGACGCCTGACGGATAATGAATGACAATGACAGTTGACGTTAAGAAAAGACCAAAGACAGTAGAATTTCATGATAAGGTTTGGTTAATCTATTCTATCTATGTAGGTAGATAACTCAGTTTCACTATGATTACTAAATATTGAAATTTTAAATTGTAGTTGTGTTAAGCTACATATCTGCAATATTTTAGGTATGGTAGTGCAGATATGTATTTAAGGGATAAGGGATGCTGCTGAGTAATGTAAGTCGTATTTCAAATAAAATATTTGATTTATGCTGCATGATTTTTTAATTCCATTTCTTCCTCAAAACCATCACCATTAATTTTTTTTCTTTTATAAGAATTCTTCCATATTTCATAAAAACACACGGTTGCTTGAAATCTGTAGCAAACTAATAATGGCACAGAAACATGAGTGATGAGTGTCCATGCCCATACTCCATAGAACTGCATCTAAAAAAATATTAATACAAAATAAAAACATTAAACATGACTTTCGTCGTTGCTATATTCGAGATAACTTTATTTATAAATAACTTGTACTTTATTAGTCTATTTAGATATGTATACATTTATTTTCTAACCTGCAGTGGATGAAATTCAGCTCTTGCATTTTTTACCCGATTTAGAAGCCAGAGTGCAAAGTTTCCAACGAGTAGGAAGGTCACAAGCTGGCGACCAGGTCGGTCTTTACCGCTAGCGCAGCGCCGCGACCAAGCGTCCAAGACCAGAAGTGTTTGACATGAACTTTGTATCACAGCACAAAGAGGTGATATTATCCTGCCAATTTTATTTACGAGTGTTAATACATGTATAAATTATGCACAGATATTAAAAGTCTAAGCTATGCATATTAAGGTGTCAATTTAACTCACCTGGTAGCTCTTCTTGATTCTGGGAATCGATGCAAATGAAATCCAGCACCAATTATTTGAAATAAGTAGTATAGATATACTCCACACTGAGTGATCAGCAACAGAGCATGTTCTAAAGGCATTGCAGACGTCATTCGACGAAGAGTGAGGGCGCGCATTCGGTGAAGACATGCCCCGGAGGAAAGGGTCATGAGGACAAAGAGTATAGTTTCCCATATGTTTATCTAGTTAAAAAAGCAAATTGCTCAATTAAATTTAAGTACCATTTATGTATTAACTTTGTTACCGTTTAATACTATAACGCTTATCTATAAAAAAGGAAAAAATATTAGGTATATATATTTTTTGTACGTTTTTTTCCTATTTTACTATATTTTTTGTTAATAGTAATGCTAAATTTGTAATGGTTTAAAATGAAATAAAATTTTAAAAGCTTACTTGTAGCAATGCAAGTTCAATGTGGTTTTCTTTTTGGAACAGTCCATTGAAGAGCATTAGGCTAACTATAGTGCCGGCCAGCACAGCGACTCCCATAAATAGACCCTTATGCGCACTTCCACAGTCCACAGAGAAGTGAGAGTTTGACTTAACTCTGCCACAACATCGATTCTCATCTTTAGCTTGGTTGCTTGTATATGGAGATTTGGACGATTTCTGAAAATGTTTACCAACTTCTAATGTAACTCTTAGGTAATTTTGTGCTCAAATTATAAATATTAAAAAATATAGTGTGCAAAGTTTATTCTCCCAACTTGTATTTAAAGCGAGCTCTACAATGTACTACAGGTTTGTTAGAAACTGTAGACTTCTCATGATTACATCATACCCGATTGTGTTTTATCTTGTTTTAGAAAATTAAATATAATATCCATTTGAAATATCGACCAGTTAACAAATATTACTGTGTATTCTTTTCATAAGATGTCTATTTTATATATTTTTTTTTTATTTTTTTTATATTTCTTTACATATCTAATTGAACGAATGAATGTCTATGTTTGAGTTTAAATATGAAGTATATATTATTGGTTTTTCCCACTTAATGCACCTTATATACATTTCATTACGCTTCAGAAATACAGTATCTGCGCAGTACACTCATTTTGAATTGGGTATACTTGAAAATATAACCTAACTCACCGATCCTGGTACAGTACATATGTCATTCCAAATAACCGCTATTATTATAGAGCACAATAAGCTATACTCCACTCCACAAGGCCTTAAGTATGGATTCATAGAGCGTATTAACGGTGTAATCATATCAGACACGTTGCATGTCCAGGCTTCTATCGTAGCAGTAATATTGGCATGAATGATTTCAGTGACATTAAGGTCTCTAACGTTTTCCAAATTTTCCATGGAAGTGTCGTTAAATAGATCTTCTGTAACAATGACTTTGGATGGTCCAGATATATTTGTGTAGCGTAGTAGTGCGGGACGGTCGTAGGCTACAGCTACAATATCGTCTCTTGTTTCTTGGATGACAACATTAAGCCACTCACAGACATTAGTGGCTATAAGGTGCATTAAACCAAATCTGTCTAACACTACTCCACGCATAGGATCTAAGATCTAGAAAAAAATAAACAATAGAAACTTTACATGAACCGCCGGTGTCATTTCCAAGATATATAATTATTGTCATATGTTATGTGTATGTGGATTTGGGATTTATTTTATATAATATCAGTCGAATAAAATAAATGAAATTGAGTACCTAATCCTTCTAAATATTATAAGCTTATTTTTTGCCCGCAGCTTCGTATGCGTTAAATTAGGAGTGAAACTCCTTCATCCCCCCTTTTTTCTATCTTATTATACTTATAAACGTTTCTCTTGAATCACTCTATCTATTAAAGATCTAAGCATACAGACACACAGACGGAAGAAAGCGACTTTGTTTTATACAATGTAGTGATAGTGAGTAGTTTTTTCTCGTTTTTGTTCCAATTGTTTAATCACTATGCTGATTAAGTAAATAGGTAGTTATACTTTTAGTGTCGTGTCGATTGCGATATATAGGAGAAGCTACATTATTTATATTAAAAATATAAATATTTAACAATGTATGGATATGTATTTAAATTATCGTGTTAAACCATTTAACACGTATAAATTGAGATCGTACACTTGATTTCACGAAGATGGTTCATGTATTAAGAAGCTATTTTTAAAGTTGGTGTTTGTTCCTATAACTATATTTGTACCGTATACTCCTATATAGCTCAATAAAATCACAAACAAACAATAGTTAAAAATATGTTATTGGATTACGTTTCTTGTATTCCAATCGAAAACTTACGTCTGTATAAGAAAAAATAAATATTGTTTGGGCAATCATGAAGAGTATGCGAAGTGCTGGTTTTAAAGCAACGATGATCAGCTGACAGTCGCCTGAGAGATCAAAGTATTCGCCAAATTGTAGGCACGAGTAAATTATGGACCCCACGCTAAAACCCGCCACTCCCATGTGCAGGTAGAAACTCCCGTATCTTATCCGTTTTATGCTATCTGTAAGGAAATTAAATATGAATTGAAAATTTACAATATTTTCATATCTCTATAACATAAATAAATAAAAATCAAAGGATTTTTAGTCGTCAATAGTTTTGGGAAATAAATAAATATAGTTTCTCAGGATGCATATTTTAAGTGGCATTTTTTCTGATCAAAAATTAACCCTTAATTTATATTGTTCGTTACCAAGCGGAAATATTTATAATTATTATAGTTGATACAACAAGTAATAAAATTATGCTTGTTAAGTATATGTTTGAAAAAAGGTTTTTTCCTGTATACCGAAATACGATTGAATGCAACACTTGCTCTCCAGGCGCGCAATTTTATTATTTTTTTTCGTTTTTTACAATATAAGTTAAAAGTATAAATTCCTACCTACCTTCTCGTCCATTTTTAGTAATACGAAGATGATAGAAGGTGTACGCTAAAAAAAGCATACTTGTGATGTACAAATACATAGTAAATATCTGGAACAAACATCACCATCATCATCAATTTTATACAGTAACGAATCGTGCTAAATACGAAGGTATTTCAGAAAGGAAACATTATACAAAACTGAGAATTTTGTTTTTGTACAATCTTGATCGAAGTTTTGTTTCTACAAATTAATTTACCATTAAAAATTGTGATGAGCTTATCTAGATATTAAATGGCTTTCTACATATGATTCACAATTTAAGTCATCGAAAATTTTTAGATTAAAACTTTTTATTGCTAACCCTGCTGTGGTAACAGCACCCCTTTTTTAACTAAAGTCTAGTGCTTTAAAAGATACCTAATAAGTAATACTTACGTCTGACGTAATGTTAGTGTATAGTTCATTTTGAATAGTACTCGTGATTGGTAGAGCTAATCCTAAAACTATTAATAACTTCGCATAAAATGCAGACAGCACAACCGTCATTGATTCGCTGAAATTAAATGAGATATTGAACTAATTAGCCAATTGTTGCAAAACATAACGACCGGTGAATTTTAGTAAATTAGAATCAGTATTGTGTGTAGATTGTAGCATATTAACCGATGTCTGGATAATTTAATTGCATAGCGATGGATTTGAAATATGAGCGGTAATTACGTAACAATGTGGAATGTATGTAAGGTCTATATCCTCTTTTGGAATACATGATGATGAACTTTACATTGGTATATTTTGTATTACTTTTCAAATTATTGTGAGATTTTCAAATTCAACGTTATTTAGTTACAAACTCTTAAAAACTCATATCAGTGCCGTAGCTTAGAAAGGGCAGACCAGTAATTTAGCAAAAAAAAAAAAAATAGAAGGTAATTAAAATACTTTTGGTTGGCCGGACCTTATAAAATATTGCCTAAATTCTTTAGAGCCACCGTTTTGTTCTTGAATATTTACTTACTCTCCATGTGACAATTGTGGTCGGCGTGGAAGCACGGGTATCTGGTCAGAACTAGTGCTTGTACTACCTGGTAGTACTACACTTAGCCGGGGCAAGTAATGTGGTGGATGCTCTCTGAAAAATATTATTGCAAGTATTTTATAGCATACTTTCCAAGTAAGAGGTACGTATTATCCAAAATGTTTAAAATATTATTGTTGTTTAGGCGTTAATTTATCATAGATATGATCACGTATTTTAATTTTAGTTGTATAAACTTTAAAAAAATTCACTGTTTTGGGTAAAAGCTTTCAACTTTTTTTAAGATAACTTTGAATTTACATCGTTTACCGGCTTAGTACTCGTATCTTGAATTTGCGCTCATTCATTTTTAGGGATTAGATTTTTTTTTAATTAACATTTTGTACAAAATAAAACAAGATACACTTAATAACGTAAAAAATATAATATGCAGTATAAATAAAGATTTTGCTATATTGTAATAATCTAGATTGAAAGCTTTAACAGGTATAAAAATAAAAACTAAATTCATTATTTTGGTATTTGTAGATATTTATTTGGCCGATTCTCTTAGATACCGGATAAGCACAAAAAATTTCATCAAAATCGGTCAAGCCGTTTCGGAGGAGTATGGCAACGAAAAATGTGACACGAGAATTTTATATATTACATTATATATATACTTATAACAATGTTTCTAAGTACTTCTGTTTTAATCACATTTTCAACCAATTTCAAAGTTGACAAATAGATGTCTCTTATCATTAGTGAATTTAAATGTATTCCTTCAATATATTTTTGCAAATTTAAATTACATAAGATCATTAAAAGTATAGAACATATTAATTATACACGACTGAGCGGAAACGTTAAAGTAAGACGTTGTTTTATTCCAAAGACCGTTTATCGACTAATAGTGGTTTTAATGAAGCGCTCGCAGACTCACCTTTCATCTTCAGGTACAGCCACCAACGGTTCAGATCTTTCCCGCCAATCCTTGCCTATATTTTGATTGGATTTCTCTTTATTTTTCGCCATCATTTATCGCATATATCGATAAAACCGGTTTTTATTTACACGGAGAGTTTTTGTTTCTGATGTATTTAATAAACTTAATATAAAAGTCACGTATATACGTTGCTGTATATTTAAAACCGTTCTTTGAAAATTAAATTGGCAGAGATGTGAATACATGTGATGCCAGTGTTGGACTGTATACAGTAAAACACGTCATTAGTGTGCTAGCTGCAAATACGTATGTGTTAAGAATTAGTTCTTGATAATTTATAATAAGGCTTCAGGGTGTGAAGTGGTTTAAACAGGACAATTCTTACTTATATTTGCAATGAGTACTAGGTTTGCTTTTATAATCAATCGATAGATTTGCTAGATAGGATTTTTTTCATACAAGTCACGTATATAATAGTCATTCCTATGTTGGTGTGAATCATGTTAGAAGATTCGTTGACAGATTGTCATCAGTAGTGATGTGTCCGACGTAAAACAATCATCTAAATTAAATACTGTTCATGTTATAATTTTCATCAACCTAATGCTTGATATTAAAATAATTTACCTTATTATAAATGACAAATTTAGCATGAACGGAAATCCTTCATATCATATTCGGAAGGTTATTTCGATTATGTTGAATAAGAAAAGGTACAATACTTACAATGAGATACCAAAAGAAATTCATTATTAACTTAGATATATACTTTTATATAAAACTGAATTTTTAAGTTTTTTGTAAAAACTTTGTGACTGTAACTTTATACTTTATTTATTTTATACTATAAACGAATTTGTATTCTGTATAGTACAATATAAAAATATGGGTCTATTAATTCTAAGAAGCAATATTTTTCATAGGGTAAGGTAAGGAAAGTTCTAAGTTTTATTCGCGTGCAATCTGCGTTCTCTGCGTTCTCTGCTTGTGTATGTCTGGATTTATTTAGATTTAAAGCTAAATAATAATTAGCGCGGCCGGTGTCACATTCAGACGGTCCTCCTAACGAGCTGCGGCCCCCCTCACTCTCCTTATCTCCAACACTACGCGCTTAATTAGATGTCTACCTCTAAGCTATCCTTGGTCTTGCTCGATCAACCTTTGCTTCTATTTAATTGATGAGAAAATTTTAACTCTTCGTTTATTTTTCAGTAGATGCATTTTAATTTAAACGCTGAATAAGTTAAACGATTTTGTAACACGGGCATAACCATTTTTGTGTTGTATGGAGCTTGCTGTGTAGTGAAATATCGTATTTTAGATTTATAAGGAGATAGAATTATAACCTTATTTCATATGATTGGACTGAATAATTTGGAATGAAAATCTAATAATGAAGTAAATATTTTTGCATCTAATGTACAGTCAGATAAGGATTAATTTACGTTGTTCTTTACTCGGTTATGGTAAGTAACGTTTAGTATTCATACATTTGTCAAAGCGATAAGACTAACTTTTACTAACTACTATTTTTGCTAACTTTTCTAATAACTTTATAGAAAATAAGTTTTCTAAAAGCGTAATAAAATGGATTGTAATGTATAAAACGCTTTTTCATTTTCTCAGAATTCAGTTATGCTTGTTTCATGGCATAGGCTTCAAGAAAGTAGTTCAGCTAAAAAAAATTCATGTGAATGAAACAAGGTTATAAATATTCGTATATAAAATTATAAAGGCCGCGAATACAACAGAATGATAGTTAATACTTTGGCAATTTACCTATTATGCTGTATTTTTCTCTCTAAGCTTGTAGACGGTTGTCGTATAGAATGGGGAAGGTACTGATGTCGATGTCTGTAGCACACAAATCTACAATCTCCCGTCCTAAAATATGTATTCCAGGTTCAACTTATTACTTCTTAAACACACCACACTTTACAGGCTACGTCAACACACAATTATCATAATAAATTTTCATTTCTACTTACCACTCTTCATCCTCCAGAATAATACTATCCATATTTTATTTAACTTAGAATATATTGAAGCAAATTTCAAATTATATTGTTGTGACGTAGGTACCGTGGATTTTCCAAAACATTATCACCACACTTTAAATGTTTGTGATACGACAAGATAGTGAGTACAAAAGGTTTCAGTACAATGTATTAGCTGCGCTGATAAACACTGAATCAAAGAACAAAAAGTGACGTCGTGACGTTTTAATCCAGTAATCCTTAAAACACTTGATAGTGTCATCGTTTTAAAGCTTGTGTCAACATTTAGGGAGCATTCTACGAGTATGAAGGCATTTTATATGTCTTTTCAATAATTCTCGCATAATAGAATATTAGTGCATATATGTAGGTTTTAATTCTTTGGTTCTCAGACTATCTGACTAAGTTTAGACATTAAGCTCCAAAATGATGCAAGAGAATAGAATGTAGAAACACTTTTAGGTTATTTCACAACAATTTTGCATGCCAAAGCTTTGAGCTATATAGTAACTTATACCAACAACAAACAAAACGAGTCATGAATTATCACTTTGTTAATTTTAATTACGGTCTTTAAAATTATATTAACAACCGAAATATGAGAGATTGGATTTTTCAAATGAAATGAACACATGAAGTAATTATGTAGCCGTAGAGTAAATGCAAACAATTAGCAGTGTATTGTTATTTGTTTGTCGTGACAAAGGACAGTATGTGATGTGTTAAGCGCTACGTCACGCTCTACAGAAAACACAAATAGTGTGAAGCCTGTGGCCTCTACACTTTTGTCAGGAAATATTTCACGCTCAACATTATGTGATCTTTAAGCTCGAAGAATAAGCGAAATGAGTTAATCAATTAATAATTTGTTGTATGTAGATCTTATAAGTCTCACATGTTTTTGATAAATTTTCTTTTTACTTTTATATAACTGAAATAAAGGCGCATATTTGCTTACATAAATAAAAAACATAAATTATTATAGAAACATATTTATTTAACGTCACACATTTAAATAAATGGGCTTGTTTTTGAAAGAATTCTTCCAGATCTCAAACAAGCATATAGTAGAATGGAAACGATAGAATATAGCCAGTGGCATGGATACGTGCGTGATGATAGTCCATCCCCAAGGTCCATAGAAGTCTAGATGAGCTGGTCTAAATTCTGCTCGATTCTGAAAGAAACGATGAGATATCATTTATTGTACGGGCTCATGATACACACACAACGCTATCTAGACCATAATCAAGCAATGCATATTTTATATAATAAAAATACTAAAAGGTCTGAAATTAAGAGTCCTTATAGGCACATTCACAATTTCAGGTGCTTCATTGCAAAAGAGAAATTCAGATAGTCTAATCATTTTTAAAAAGTTCCAGAAAGGTCGTTGAGTCGGTCGGTGAGCATTTTTACGATTATTATATTATTATACATTTCTGTGTAATGTTACATTCTAGCGATTGGTACAGTACAGGTATCAGTTCAGTTTCCAAAAGTAATTCCTTGTAATGTGCGTTCAAGCAAATGCTCGATCTTCTGTTCGGAATAACAACATTTCGGTGTCCCGTACGTTCAATTAGGATAACGCTTACTTTTTCTAAGGTATTGATGGTCCACATGGCCATATTGGCGACTAGCAGAAATGTAACCAACTGTCGGCCAGGTTTGTTATTTCTTTGTTCAGAGTTGGCGCACCTTCTCCACCACGCGTCGATTATAAATAATGATTGTAAAGTAGTCTGTAAAAGAAAAAAAAAGGAATTGACAAAAGTATTTTGTCTGTCGTTTAATATTTTTAATAAAAAAGACTTGATTTGCCAACAGATTACAAGAGTCTATTGTTTGGTTAAGTATTGAGGTTCCATAAAGCTAATATTAAATATAGTTATATATATTAAACATAATTCCAATGTCCATGATGCATATTAATCTTTAAAATATTTTTTGAGGTACCTGATTCAAGGATAGGAATTCAGAGAAGAATCCTGTGAGGCCGGAACTGTTAGAACTATTGAGTGTGTGATGGCATCCTATCAGACTGAACATACAGTAAACGTACATCCCCGATTGGGCCAGGATTAGGAGAGATGTATCCAAGCCTAAAACAGCTGAAGCAGAAAATATAAAGAAAGGTTCAATTACACATTCTGGTATTTGTGATACAAATTACTTGACGCAAAAGTTTTAATTAAGAACTTAGTTACAGACACCAATGGTTAATAGGGAAGTAATAGGTTAAGATTATAGTAGTGAGATAATACAGAAATAATTACCTTGTGATTTTCTCTTGTAAGGTAATGCTCTCATTTGTTTCATTGCAATTACCGTGGCGAGGATTGATAACGAATATAAAATCAATTCACAAATATTCACTTCGAATATGGCATCCTGTAAATTATTCTGGGCATTTTAATCCGTGATATTTCATTTTGATGTAATTGTATTTAAGAGTTATAGATTTCCAAATAAAAATAAACTGACGATGATGTACCGAAACCGGTGATTTTTCATGAAATTAAATTACGTTTAAAAGTGAATAAGAGCTCTCAATTAAATACCTCCTGGTATTTAATTCGGTGCTTATTAGCTTTCCGGTCGGGGTGTATCCGTCCGTGTAGTCAAAAGAGAAGACCATCCCATAGTTTACCATGTATTAACCATTTCTGCGGGATTCTTGGCATAAAAACTACACTATGTATGTCCTTTCTTTATTGTATCAAATCTAATAATAATCGGTTAAGTGGTTTTGGCGCAAAGAAGACGCATAGAGACAGACGGATTTATATTCGCATTTATTTATTTATGTAGGGATTAGACAAATTCTTACTTAATATTATAAATGCGAAAATGTGTTTGTGTGTTTCTTTGTCTTCATTCACGGCAAAGTTGACGTGGATATTTGTTTGGAGCATTTACAAGGTAGAAATCTAAAAATTGGTATGCGGACTAATTTTAACTAATAAATATGGTGTATATATATTTTTTTACATCTCACCCCAACCCCTTAAAAGAGAGGTAAATTTTATAAAGGACTTTACGTAGTTTGCGAGTTAGGAAGGAGTTGCTAAAAATTAGTATATAGACTCTTTGTTATCAGCAAGAAATACCTGCCTGTCTTTTTTTTTGGAAATTCATCCAGCCCCTAGTGTAGGAGATGGAAATTTGTGTGATGCCCCCGCAAAATTAGTTTTTTTGCGAATAATAAAATGATGTGTAATACAAACGAATAATAAAATGATTTAATTACAACAAATTAAATTCTCTTCTGTGTTGTTCTTAATCAGGAAAGGTGAACAGTATTATGCGGTATTTAACAATCAGATCTATTGCTCTTGCTGCTTTTGAGATTGGTGTGTTGTCACAATTAGCATTTATTTTTGCAAATCAGTTATATTGATACATACAGAATATAAATAACATACTCACAGTAACTGTATTATTATGATGTGCCAATACGAAGAACATTATTAGGGATATAATGGTTAAGACTATGACAAGAATTCCAGCGAATAGCCCTCTGTGGGCGTGTGAGCAATCTACTGAGAAATGATGTAAGGCATTGCGGCTTCCGTTGGGTGAACTGACTCCCAGCATACCAGCTAAGAAATTAAGAAAATATTTTCATGTTTTTAAATCCTTTTTCTTTATTGACAAGTATATACACATATTTTTTTTTTGTTATATATTACTTATAGTTTGTTGCAAGATTGCTCATAGAAGCAATAATTTATGGTCTTAAAGACATTTTTAAAATATACTACAACGATGAACTAAAAATCTTATAAAACTTAGCTGCTTTGGTTTAAAGAATGGGTTTGAGTTTTGAGTTTTTGCTCTCACCCAATATGCAATATAAGTAAGGAACACGTACTTACCGAATTGTTGTAAAATTTTTTCAGGCGTAACTGAATTACTCCGAGATTTATTCTTAACATACATAAATTTCTTTTCAAAATCTTCTGGTGTGCATTTAACCTGCAATCGTGAGTTCGTTAGTTACCTACATTAGTTTATCGTGCAATGTATGTACATATCGATTAAGAAATAAAGTAATTTATGTAAGTATGCAATACCTCTTTCCACATTTCATACAAAATAACAGCGCATATAAGGGAATACTCAATTGTGCATGGAAATAGAAATGGTGAAGCGTTTTGAACCAATGTACCCATGATATTAGATCTTCGACAATGCGTGTCTGGAGTTAAATTTTGGGTATTGTTTGATTTAGAGATCATAGAATGTTCAAGATGATGTATTTCGTGTTTAGTTTCCTCTACGAGAACATACAGCCATTCACAGAGGTTCGCTGCTATCATGTGCATAAATCCGAATCTCTGAATTAATTTGTTACTGCCGGATTCGATGTCTTTATTTGTAAGGAAGATAAACTGCATCTGAGCTAGAGTTAATGCCATGCGGAGTGCAGGAGTTAAGGCCGAAAGAACGGATCGACATTTATCCGTCATTTCAAAATATTCACCGAATTCTAGTCCGCTGTATACCATAGATCCGATGCCAAAAGCTGAAAATTAAACATGAATTAATTATTACGATAAGATGTTTATCGATATAGCTCATTCTATTATTTTTAATAAGTTACCAATAGCACCCAATCTTAAATAGAAACTTCCGTATCTAGTAATAGTCTCTTTTTGTTTTAGTTTTTCGTTGGGAGTCGCTTTTCCCGTACCATTTTTGTCATCTTTATCTATTACACCTGCAACATGAAGGTTCAGGTTAAAATAAATGTGAACAATGGCACGTTTATTTAACGATGATATAAATAGCAAAACGTTAGTTGTATACATAAGAAGATATTCTTGGATGAAGCAATTATGCAAACGAGATGTGTTTTTAATGTCGCATTTTGTTACGCAAATGCGGCTAATTACTACAGTTGAGATTTTTATATTAACAAATATAGAATTCTTACCGTGGTCTTGAATTATCATTGTTACCGCTTTCTGACGCATAATATTCGCATATTGAAATATCACGAACAGTAATGACACTAAATACAAATATAAATAAAATCCCTGAAAAGAAATTGTTGTGTAAATCATTGGTAATTAGTCTAATCATCTTAATACACAATATTATTAATTGAAATATAAACCAAAGGTAAGTATGGACTTTTAAAATGTATAAGCTTAATAATGAGTTCCTTTAGAAAGATATTCTCGTTTGAATACTGCAAAATGAAAAGGAAAATAAAATAGTAAGTATTTTACCTGGTAATAGGCATCTGGGACACCATTTGCGATAACTTCCGTCACAGGAAATGCTAGACCGAGAACTACGAGAAGCTTGGCGTACAGTGCCGACAACGCCTTACTGAGAGCTTCGCTGGAAAACAATACATTTTTTATTCTAATTAATTCTTAGAATATGCATGAAACATATAAATTTTATTTTACGTTGAAGATTTGTCTCAAAAGGAATTAATATACATTATGAATTCGATTCATTAAAGTTATTCGAAAATTTTTTTGTGAAGTTATCAGTAGGTCTATTATATCTTATTATTTCAATAATCTAATTTGATACTGATGATGAGTAATAAAAAATTTCAAACGATTCATTTTTATCGTATTTTTGTAGAGATATTTACCACGTTTGAATATTGACAGTATAATTTAAGTATTTTGCCAGCAAACTACAGTGTTTCTCTTGAAAGCGAAACCGATTTGTTTGACATTTGATAATGAAGCGCTGAAGTTTGTTACATTATATAATACATTGATATGATAGTAACGTTCGATGGCATTGAAATACACCGTCCATTGACAAATAAAGGGCCCTTTTGAATAGTGTTGACGCATACATGCGCTTTGCTTTGAGGCCAGTACAACGCAAAGACGTTTTTCCGTCGATGTCTGCATTATAACATCAATACAACGATATTTCTAAAATATGACAGTACATTGTTCTATTTTTCAAAATGTCTGATTGAATTCTTATGCATGGTAAAGACCATGACGATCAATTTATTTTGAATGTACATAAATTTATAGCCATATCATTTCGGTGCATCCGACGAACGAAACGAACTATTCTCTGCCCTCGATTAAAGGTCTGTTTACATTTAATCGTTGTTAAAACTTACTGTACATTCAATTGTAAAAAATGTCTTGAGAATCTAAAAATAATGTTATATTTCTTAAATTGCAGTGTATTGTTCGTTTTCATTTATAGGTCAACTTAAAAATATGCCATTAATCCTTACGGCATTTAACAGATAAAAACGTATAGTTATACTAGACATAAGCTTGGGACTTATACTCTTTATAGTAGATTCTCTGTCAATTAAGGGCGATTATTTTTTTCTCTACACGAGTAGTTTTTAGAGAGAAGAATTTATATCACCCATTTACGAATAACACAATTTCTAAATACTTTTCCGTTAAAATATATTATAACTAACTCTATACGTTCAGTTAAAATCTCATTTCAAGTGTCACTCACAGTTTGACCATTAGTTCCAAGTTAGTTGATTTTTTCAAAAATCATAGGATTCATTTTTTTGTGTTTCTTCATATAATTTTAAATGTTTATTAGATTTTATTAAATGAAAAACGAATGTATCATGCCGTCGAATTTTCTTTTACATAGAAAATATTTTTGAATAGTATTATGAGAGTGAGCTCAGCTTGAATTTATCAATGCATGCTTCATTAATATACATGTTCTTCCATTACATAATCTGCATTATACTAACTGTCCCAAAATTTCTGCAGTAGATGGCGGTACGTCGTGAGTAGAGGCCATAGAGGTTCGAGAGTGCGGTGACAGCTCTGAGAGGAACCTGCGTTGGGTCGCAGCACACAGCGCTAGGGCCTGTGACGGTCTGCGGAATGCCGCTATGATTGCTGAAGGACGCCTGGTATAAAGACAAGAGTAGTTATGAATCAGTTCTCGATGAAGGTTTACATACACAAAATTTTAGAAAACTTTTAAATACCTAATGTTAAACGTAAAGTACCTAATCTAGTTGGGTTATAACCACATGTAGGTCAGGTACATGTTAAATCGTTCAAAAATATCAAAAGAATCGTCTACCTCAGTGCATTTCGTTACAAAAGAAACATGCGTAAATACATTTCAATGTTCCCTATACAACAATCGAACTTTACACCTTTAGAGTATTATATTCTTTTATTCAAGAGCTTAGTTTTGTTGAGAAAATCTCATATTTCCTGTAAGCTTTACCTTGTGTTAAGATTTGCTGCCACTTTAGCGTCGATGTCGCTTGACATTCGTCGACTGTTTGGTTGCGAGTGGGAGTTTTGTATGAGAGGATCTGCTGCGTGGCCCAGCATGGCCCGAGTTCGTTCCCGCAGTCTTGTAACATCAGAATATGAAGACTCGTCGCTGTAGAGTAAATTGAACATACAATACTGTATCTTGTGTCGAAATCAGACTTACAATCAATAACAATAAGTCATAAATTTGAATGATAAAAATGAAGTACTAAGTGTAGTTGAAAAGCTATAATTGTTCGAATTTCTGCTTATTTCAAATGATAAGGAATGTTCCTAAAGGAATTGGTTATGAAAGTCGAATGTAGATATTTAGTAGGAAAATATGGATACGTAAATTTGTTTAAAAAGTTTCAACAATTCAATGATTTATTTCTGCTAATAAGCGGAGTAAAATCAATATTGCACGTAACTAGAGCTGTCGATTGCCTAGTTAACCAGACCGTATAATAATGTAATAAACCGTAAAATCAACTATAAATAACGGTAAATAATAGTGTGTTCCGCAGTTTATATTATTTTTAAACTGCTACCTTAACACATAACAGAAACGAACCAGAGAGATTGTATTAACCGGCACAAAGCAGTCTATCAAATGTCATAAATATTTCCGAAGCTTTGCTCGTGCCGTTATGCATTGAAATCTCTCTGTACACATTCACACTTTTCATTCTGCATAACGTGTTTCGATGCGATTTTGTTTGGTTTGATTTTCACAAAATATACGTAGGGAATCTGTTACTATGTTAAAATATCTGAATAACTCCGAACGCGGACAGTCTTCTCTTTAAAAGTGTTAAGATCAATTTCAGATTGATTGCTAACCTCCAATTTAACATGATTTAATATATTAAATGCTTTTGGTACTATTTCAAAAAACTTACAAGTAACGTATAGCATCCGATTTGTGTAACACTATACATAAAAGTATTGAGCACAAAATCTCTGAAATCGTTTCTGGAAAAATCCCTCAAAGCTACGTTGGCTACTCACTATATCCATTGAATATATATGGTTAAATAATACAAGAACAAAGTTGAGGAGCTTTTCGATAAAATTTATTTTCCTTCAATAATAAATGTTTTCTTATTTAATTCGGTAAATAAGTGTTTTGTTTAAGTTGGTTTCAATATTTACTTCAAAATGTTGATATAAATGTTATTAAAGATATTACTTGCAGTAAATTCGCACAAATGCTTTAATCTACCGGCAGATATGCGTGCAACTGATCTCATAAGATACGCTATAAGCCGCAGCCGCGAGGTTCAAAAGAAAATACATTATATCAGAAACTTTAATTAAGTTTTAACATTGAATCTTTTTATGGTTTACATTTTCTGGAATTCTGCATATTCTCACGCATTCTTTTTGCCAGAAGATTTTTACACACAGCATTTTTATAAAGAAATGGGATCGATGTCATAACCTTTTTTAATATATACATAAAGTGACGAGGAATTTTGACCTGAGCTCATGTTCCTTATGATAAAAAATGTAAAACAACGTTTTTATTACCTGTCGTTGTCATTGTCATTTTCTTCGTGAACTGTGTCCATGTCAGTAATGGTGATGGTGGGACGAGATTCGTTCTGATCGCCTAACGAATTCCGTTTGCCGGGACTCATCTGAAAAACAAACTAATATAAGTATCCTTCACGCGAAACAACAAATAAATGCAAACAATCAATAAGCGCAAACTTATATATCTAAATTTTCAACAATAAAACGCTCATTATTTTAATGTTTGAACGTTATTTGAAAAGAAACTAAAGTTATTGTGAAACAAAAATTATACGAAACGGCGGTGTTATTGTACGGAAAACCGTATGGAAATAGCCACCTACCTGTCTATTAAATGTTTGTTAGATTTTTTCCTGCAATATTTTTTCATTGCCCTAATCTCCAACGAGATACTGAAGCGCTCACCGTTGGTAATTGAATTGACACGGCACATCCAAATTGCTTCTAGCGAATGTTTTTGCTTTATTTTTACATTTTTCACCGCTTCAACTTATCCTACATTCAGCGCTTGGCTGAAGTCACGCGTCTCCGATAAAAGCAAAAGTATACTAATCGTAGCACAAAGATTTTGTTTACAGCGGTGTGAAGCGGTTATGCCAGTCGTCACCTTAACGGTATTATGAAGATAATCATTGATCCTTGAATCTATACATCTTGTAGATATCTCCATTCACCTAATGATTTACTCACTATTTTTAATTATGTACGGTGTCGTCTTATCTTTATCTTTTATCTTATCATTATCTTCTCCGAACAAATTTAGTGAAATTTATGTCTTAGGGTGGAATGGTTACAATTTTCGAATGCGAGCAAAGCATCGGGCAAAAGCTAGTGCATACGTATATTGTAAGTCATTAATCTGTTTCAAGGGCGAACACAATTTGGTGAAAATTCACAACGTTAGTGACTCTGATCTTGGTATGAATCATTGTTGTAATTATAATCACGCACGACTTTAGATCATAAATATTACAAGGTTGGGAAGATACCCAAAAGCAATTATTGTGATGAATGGTATATACTGATTTGTCTAGGTTCTTTGGAAGTGTCATGCGTTTTTCATTTTATAGTCACTACACAAAGACCTTGGTTTGGAGATAACTTTGCAAGAAAACTTTTTTAAACGAACAATTATTTATTTAACTATGGTAACAACTTTTTGTACGATTTTGTATATGATATAAAATTCAAAAGGTTGTTCAGCAGCTTTGTGATCTACACTAATATTATAAAGAGGAAAACTTTGTTTGTTTGGTTGTAATGAATAGGCTCAAAAACTACTGGACCGATTTTAAAAATTCTTTCACCATTCGAAAGCTACATTATCCACGAGTAACATAGGCTATATTTTATTTTGAAAAAAAAATAGGGTTCCGTAAGATATTTTCGATTAACTGAAAAAAATCAACCAATGAAGTTACTTATTTTGCGTACGCTGCCTAAACTACAAAAGATAGAACCATAAAATGTTAGAATTAATTGTAGATCTTATAAATATCTACAAAAAAGTCCGCGACACACTATACCTATCTATGTCGAGTGAGGCACAACAACCACATTTTTATTTAAAAATCTTGAATTTTTTTGGACTACATTTAAACGCGTTTATTTTACTCGCGCTATTAATCCTTATCAAAATAAATTATTTCATCAATAAGTACAGTTTATGTTGATAATATTAGGTCTTTGATTGATTATAATTGGACGTTTAGTTTTGAAGTTGTGGTGAAATTAAAATATTACGATTTCTGCTGCACGGCCCGTTGTGAAGTGGGCGTCGATAAACTGTTTTCGCGTGAAAGAGCACCTTACAAACATCCATATATTCATCTATACCTAAAAAATTTAACGTTTATAATCTTAGCAGGATCTGGCTATAGATGTACCACGGGCGAAGCCGGGGCGGACCGCTAGTATGTAATAAAATTATGAAATACACATATATTACATGGTATTTCCTTGTCATACGTTTCCTTCTCAATAATAACATAGAAATTAATTATCAAAAGGAAAATCTTTGTGACATCGTAAATTTTAAGTTGTGGTTCTAGAAAATTATTAACGTTTAGAGACGAATGCAATGTTATAATTATTAAATGTTTATTCTAATAGAGACAAAGATTAAAGAGTAAGTTTGTTTGTCTTGTGTCCGCCGGGCGGTCCGCTCTAAGGTTGTTAGGTTGTTGAATAAGTTTCTGAATTAAGAGAACTGAAAGTTTTCTCATCTCGAGATTACAGCAAAGTGTTTACCGTTTGGCTGTAGGATGCGGCCGCGACGCGACACCCCTCCTTAGTCATGTCTACTAACATTGTTCTCGATATTTAATCTACATTTTTAATTATTTTGTTCATTTGAAAACTTATTTAAAATAAACAACGAGAAACAATTGTCTTTAAAATGTTATAGATTAGCGCTAAAATCTGTTTCTATGGCACGATGTCTTCTTTATGCAAAACAAAATTTAAAAGTTTAATACCAATGTATGTGGTATAAAATAAAAGTTATGATATATTTGAGTGATAAAAGGAGAAAAGAAAAATTTGGAACATAAGTACCAAAATTTAGTTCTGTAAGAAATATTCACATTTTATCGATACAATAGCGCAACCCTACTTGTAACATTCTTGGTATTTTCATAAAATATTTGCCTGAATATCGCACCTGATGCTATGTCGCTGCACTCTAAACTCACAGTGATTCACGTATACAAAAAGCCGCTGACAAATATTTGGGAAAGGGCCGACTTGGATGTGTTGTCGTTGACGAAGAGTTGATAAGGGAGTTTGGAAGCCAATTTTGTCCTTAACTGTGATGCAAAATATCCCATATCGTCAGAACGATCAATATTACGGATGCTAAATCTCAGTTGTTGAGATCCCGGTTATTAATTGTGAATACCTATGTATTTACATGAATAGTAAGTAATCAATAAACTATTTAGTTGTTTTTGTCTTACTGATCTAAGCTAGAACTTTTGTATGGTTTCTATTGTTTTACTAATCTAGTAACAATATGTATAGCGATCTTCAGATGATGCAATCGATCTGTATTGTCTATGTTACATAGATAAGTGTCGATATTCTAAATCTAATACTGTAGAACTAGTACTGTAAATCTAGTTCTGATAGAATGTATCATATGGAATTTAATATTCTGTTACATACTGTTTCTTTTTTCTTTTAGTATGTTCCATTACACGAAACATAAATATTTCAATTACTTATACGATTTCGTTGTGATATTTCTTTTTCATGACATTAAAAAAACTGAATGTACTGTGTTTCTTATACACTCACTTTAAACATTTAATCACATAATACGTGCTAGCATGCCTCTCTATATTTATTCGCGCTGTTAAAAAACGCAACGTAAAGAATCCGCAAAACCTTACGAGTCTTTGAATTTTTGTAGGGTCTAATATATCTGTTATAATCCCAGAAGCAAGAAATGATACGAATGTTCGTATGCTGGTACTCTAAGCATCTTTTTACTACTCAGGTGAGCGATGCAATTTACGTACATCCCTTTTTACATTTGCTTATAATATTAACAGATTCCTAAAGTAAAGGCTATATAGCTTTATATGCCAATTTTTTTAAATATATTTAGCTTTTTAACATGTTATACCATAGGCCATTCCTCATTGTGGCATAGGATGAAAAACGAGGAAAATTAATACAAAACTAAAATTGTAAGAAATGATTACCTTCGTATTTCAAATTAAGAAGCATGTTTGTTTATATCAGTAAAGTGTGCTAATAAAAATATTTATTTAGTGCAAATTAATATGAAAATAATATCACGCGGCATTTTAGCACGTCGTGATGTACCTCAATTTGCACCATATAGATATCAATTTACATAAATCCCTTTGAAAAGGTAGTTATGACTGATGACCGAAGGTGAATATCTATTGATGTTTCGGGTTAAAAGTGTAATATGCAACTGAGTTAATTGCGTTAGCAATTATATTATAAACAATTGGAAATTAACATAAATTATAAAAGCTTTAAATATTTAACTTTGAAAAGTGTTATCTACTCAGACTTGGAAAATTAAGGTAGAATTTGGTTTAGAGTTACATATTTTTGTCCTAGAAATAACAAAACAGTATTTGCTTTTAGTAATTTTTTTCAAGTTCCTAATTTGAAAAAGGGAAATGAAGAAAATAATGATTTGAAAAAAGAAAGATTTAAATAATAAATTGCTAGTTTCAGTAAACATTTATTTATTTAAACACTAAAACGGGCATTAATAAAGCTACCAGAGATTTTTCATTTAGATTTTATAGTGCAAAAAATATGTCGTTCATATCAATATGGGTGAAAATGTCGACGAACTTTCTAAACAGAATATATTATTTAATAAACTTTAGCCACTAATCATAAATAATAATCCAATCTAATAGAGATTGAAAATTTATTTAAGATTTTTTTAAAGTAATATTTGTTTCTAAAATATAACACCTTTTATCTATAATTATTTATGCCGAAGGTTTTATGTTTTTCATTGAATTGGTATATATTCTATATATTTCACATTTGTTATAAGACCAATATTAACATACATAACATTACATAATGTAGGTTACATTGCACTTAAATAAACCTATTATGAAAATTACTTGATATTGTTTCTAAGACAAATGAATAAAGTTATGAAACACGTGGATGAAACAATCCTTAAAATAATCATTAAATTCCAATGATTAATGTGTTAATGCGATTATTCCTATTATGATAAAAAAAATCAAAATCGTACTATGGATGAGAATTGCTGTTCTATTTTAATTAAAACTCTAGTTTATGAAAGCATTTTAAAATTAAATTTTACTCCAAGATATATTGCACTTACTTTTAAATTCACAGGACGTTTTTCTCAATATATTTGCACGATATTTGACAGAATACACGACAAGTTACTTATGTATAATTTTCCGGGTGAACTCGATCCGTCACTACATTTTCTACTGGTTTTTGTGTGTTCATATCGCGGCGACCACAGACTTGCTAATTATATGAACAATTTATATTGCACGACTTAAAATTGAGACGTTTTGGCGCTCTTGCGTTTGTACTTCAATATATATAGCAAGTGCTACGGTATCCAGTATATTTAAATGTAATTCAATTTGAATGTAAATGTGATATTTGAGTAAATAAAATAAAAATATCTTTATTTATTAAGTCAGAAATATGTAATACTGGCACAGAGCTATTAGAAATTAAGACATTAAAAATAAAGTCTTGATACGCTTGTAAAAATATGGTATCCATTGGATATAGAAACGGTTAATACCGATCTTCTCTTTTATCCAATTTGTATGATAATAGCATAGTGTTTCTGTTTTCTGACAGCGTCACATGGGGAGGCGTGACTTTGCTTTATACAGGGTTTGTTTACGCTCAAAAGGGATTGATTTAAAAAAAAAATTAGCGTTCATTCGCAGTTGACAACGCCGAGCTTCGGAACACATCGGCTAGTTTTTTGTAACAATTTTTTCCCATAGACGCTACAGGAACATTGTTATCCTAACCAAATTGAGAATCGTTTAACATATTAATACTTTTAATTTTAATTATAGGTGAGTATTCTACTTGTTTTTTAGAGATTTATATAAATCTTTACGATTTATCATAAAATCCATTTCAAAAAAAAAATTAAATGAAAATATGTTTATTTAATGTTTCAGAGATAAATTACCTTAAGATTTAAGGATTGAGAATAATGTACCCCAAAATGCCACAAATATAATTATGGTGACATTAATGAATTAATTACGTTTCCCCTTTTTATAGTATGCAAAGCACAGCTTTGCGTAAATATTTTCCACGCAATACAAAGGGCGCTACGCTGAAGTCGCGCGAAATTTTGTTCTGTAAAATGATATTGAATTATTTTTATACTACGTTGACGTTCAAAGTTGCCGAGATTAATTCAATTTATTGTCTCTCTTAAAACGAAACTCTGGCATAATAATATTTGCAAGGTTCACCTACGCTTGTTGACGTGCCCCAAAAAGCGAGTGCAGGAGCGCACGGCGCCTAAGTGATTCGATACACGTTCAATATGTTTCATTAGGGAGCTCGAGCTCACTTATTCAATCACATCGGCTGCGAAGCGCGCTCGCCGCTCCGCCGCGCCGACGCAGCCTATGCGATCACTTCATTCTTACATAATCAGTTTTTCTCGTTCAAAATTTTGTTGAGAAAATTTTAGAAAATATTTTCAGTGCCGTGCACTCTACCGGAGTTCCACTATATTAAATGTATTATTAGCGTACAAGGTAAATTATTATAGAGAAGGCAATGCAATGTAATTATGTGGAAGTAACGAAGACGAACAAGGAAGTGAATGTTGTACTATTTTTGTTGCTGCGTGATACGCAGAATGCTTCCGTGCCCGTGCCTGAGAAGGAACATCTCTTCGAACGCTGTCTGCGTCCTGTGTCACGGGAAATGGTAATTACCGCCTAATCTCGCCTGAAGCGTAGAGCGGCCCGACGTCCGGATATGAACTTCCGTTATGAACAATTTAGCTCGCGAAATTGGACGACGGTACGTTCTGCATTCACGTAAATCGCCCGTTGAGAGTCACACGTATCCACGGAGCCACTCATTGCACTCATTGCAAAGTATTCATTGCTCTCTGATCTAACGAATAACTCGAGTTGTAGCAACTGAATACAAATGGCATGAAATTTGTAAATGCAGTGTAACGGATATTGCTTTTTTATTCATTTTGTTCGTTTTGATTATTCAAAATCGAATGTGTTTTCGTTCATTTGAATAAAGAATTTTATGAAAACGTTTCCATATTTCTTTAATTACTTTTATCATTAACAAATTTTCCTACTTAGTCTTATATTTTTAAAGGGCATATATTGTTTCTTAGTTCTTTTTGTATATTTGGGGTCTGTAATTTACTTTTTAAGTGCACGGATATCCCGATATCTTGGCTTTATGTTTAAATCAAAGTTGAAGCAAAACTGGCAATTTTACGCAATTGGAAAGTTTAGCTAAGCATTATTATTAATATAAAATTAAACTGACTTCAAAGTGTCAGGACTAGACTAAATATAAATCTGACCACATGGGAGTCACGGGCTCCGGCACCGGTTTTTTATATGAAAATATAAAAAAGAATGATAAAAATCGGTTCACCCAGTGAAAAGTAATCAGGTAAAACAGAAAAATACAGTCGAATTGATTATCTCGGCCTTTTTTAAAAGTAAATAATTACATATATTGTGAAGTATAATAACAATTTTATAAAGTTTTCAAAACGTATCTGTTTTATTCTATGTTTACGTGTGTATTCCTTCGAAATTATGTCATAAATAGATTATTTAAGACCATTTCAATTTTGGTTACAAATTATCATTCACGTTTATGTCATATAACTTATCAAAAGTTTTTGCGCTATACATAAATTTAATTATACAGCGATTGTGTTTCAATCCTGTGGATGTAAATGATGTTCAGTCGGAGAGTGGCTAATGATCGCCATTCATCGTGATCTGCATTGATATGGAGCTATTATTGCTTGACTACCAACCTCAACCAACGTTCAGCCATTTGTCAATGCAACTCAACCGATAGCCTCTAACTCAGACTCATCATATAATCATAAAGCGACCTTCAATCTATCTGATCGCTGCTAAGGCGTTATAATGCGATTTAATTCCATCTAATAGATTGTATAATATAATTTTACATATAATATTGTCATTGATACATACGTAAGTTGTATTAAAATGCAAACAGTCCGCATTTTAACCACCGAGCATTCGCAAAACGACAGATAACTCGCGTAATTGACTTATCACCGTTCCTATCGACCGGCGATTCGATAAAAATCAACGCACCGAATGGCAGCGGTCGAAATGTAATGAAATTGAGGTAAAATGATTTTGATATTCAGAGAGCGAGAAACACATGGACGGCGCGGGTATTGTCGACTCTCATATAGCCACCAAATGGACTGCGCTCGTTCAATTTCGATACTTTTACAACACAATAGGCGACTGTAAGGCGTGCTCACTCACCTGTCAAATTAAAAAAGCACTTGCATATTCAAAATAACCTCGTAAAGGGTACATTCGGATACCCCGTGCGAGTTTTAATTCTCTAAAGATAATTGGATTCCCTCTTAGTATGTTTTTGGACGCTTAATAAGTATCTACTATTTTCAGAATGAATCAGAAGTTTATTAAAAACTCATGTTTATTAAGATTGTTAAGAAATGAAATATGCCTCTATAAAACGCTATAATAACGTATCT
>NC_052118.1:6419376-6432130 GCF_012273895.1 Zerene cesonia | reverse complement strand
TTTTATATCTTTCGAAGGTTGCTAGATTATTATTAATATTGTATTATGCCCTAATAATAAAAACTCCCGAACTTACTAATATTTAGATGAGACAATCACTGACCATCCACTTACCGACGGCGTTCTGCTTTGGCACATGTACAAACACTATTATATAGTTGTGTGTAAAATTTTATTTGTTTTCATCTAGAACCACATTACTAGATGAAAATAAATAAATTTTTCCTGTTTATTATATAGTAGCAATTTATATATGTACTAAGAAATAAATCGCTATTGCTTCGCAAAAATAATGACAAAATCTTAAAATTTCAACTAACAGTAGTGCCCTATTAATTATTGTTCATATTTACTCAAAAATAAGTAAAATTTTATTGATATGGATCTGATTTGATTATTTCATACACACTTTGTCTTTGCATGTTTTGTTACATACATTTACTAGTTGCATGCAATCAATACTATTTTTTACACTCTTATTAGCTTCATCTGTATGCTTGTATGAGTGATTTTGAATTTTGATTCTTTTCATGAGATTGTCCTGATTAGGATTGCCAGATTGAAAAATTTTGTATGAAGCAATTAAGTCATTTGTAAAGCGTAATAAAAATAACAGCGCTTTCATTTTTAAACTGTTACTCGCCCCCGCCTTAATAAAATTCCAAATACTTTTATGGGTCAAGGTATTTGCTGTTATAATATAATTCCTTATCATATAGCTAATTTCAGTTATAATAATTTAAGTCATATGTCAAATTTATATTGATTAAAAAAGATTACTTTTTACACACTAAACGTATCATTTGATGATAAGGGTGCTCAGAATAAGTTACAATTAACAACAGGACAGTTATTAGACGGTCTATGAATTGCAATTCTGTTTAAATGTTGTAATGTACTTTAAAAGTACTTTATGGACAAAGATTCTTTTTAAGCCGAAATTTCGAATTTCCTGTCGATTCGTCGCGGTAGAAGCGATATTCTGAATCGGTAGAATGGTTTAAAGATATTACTTTTCATAAACATTTGTAAAAGTTTATATGAATGAAAGCATTATGAGTTTGAGTTTGTACATAATAGGGACTGTGTGAATGCGGAAGTGAATAAAACAAGGCTTTATGATACATTTTAATAGTTCATAATAAAGTTAAACTGCTTACAGAGGTAATAAAAATTTCTAATATATTTCATAACATTCTTGGCACAATTCTGTGTTTTGCTTTATTTTTGTCTATGGTTTTATTATTTGTCATTGGATTAGATGCATAAATTTTTAGTATAAAACTGAAAATAGGCCACTTACATATCTTACAACTGTATAAATCTTTTTCATTGGTTATAGGTTATAGTAACCGTAAAAGAAGATTTTTTCTTTCAAAACTTATTGACTAAAAATACTTAGGTAAAATTATTAATTACGTAACAATGTAAGAAAATAGATATTATGCAAAATTGATTATCAAGCAATACAAAAAGATTATATAAATATGAAATAATTTTATGAATAAAAAAGTTTATTAATAACACAAAGAACTTAAAATCACCTAGAAGGCTTATAAGTTACATTTCAAATTTACCTACATATTACGAAAAAAAAAAACATTTCAAAATACGGACATTATATTTAAACAGTTTTATTGAGCTTACATAAAATATCGATCCACGTATTTATCTATATTCTTCGATTCGATGATGTAGTATGTTTTTTTATTATTGTTGAAGACAACCGCACATTTTGCAGGTTTCGTCGACAACGAACCGACTTATCACGGTTTCACTGTCACGAAACCCGAATTGTGTGCGGCCATTGTTTTTCAGCATTCTTGACGTTCACGAACTTAACCTTCGCCTAGTCCTGTTTGGTCCAATTTTAATACATTCATTAATGATGCTGGGATACATTTTTCATTCAGAAGCCGTTGATTTATACCTTGAAAAAAGTAATGTTATTTATTCGTATACAACATTAGAACAAGATGAAACAAAGCTTGACGTTAAATGCAAAGTTTGTTACAAAATCCATTAATTTAATTGATGTTTATGGGTCACAAGACAAAGAAAAACAAGATCTTTGGAATAAATGGTATATATTAGTTCTTTATCATTAAATAGCTACTGTATGTGTGTATTTTATGGCTTAATCATAGAATTAATAATTTTTCATTTACCAACCTGTAATATTCCAGTATTATAATCTCAACGACTCTATCTGATATTGTTTGCATATCTTCTGCACTCCCGCCAACTGTAAATTGAGAAATATTTTTATGTTAATCGAAAGATAAACAAACTACACAGATTTTCTGTATGACTGTTTTATTAAAGTTAGTTACTTAGTTTAGTTAACAATTCAGTTTAAAGTTAGTATAGATTTATATCTATAGAATTTAAAGGAATTATAAAGATGATTCATACTAAAGTTAAACATTAGATATAGTGTACACTGCAGGTAAACTTAAATATTATCAAGAGGCGAAAAGATTTATCCTGTTTAAGCATACTCGCTCAACAGATGGCCAATTGTTCGTCCGCGTAGTCGGCAGTCGCTCATCTCAAAGTTTTCCCATTTGTTCAGTGCTCATACGTCAGTGCGGCGCGAGGCGGGGAAAGCGGCGCGTTCCGGCGCGATAAGGCGGGCGGGCTTTTGTCGCGGCGTCGGCGCACGTTTCCTCCACAACCGTCGAGCCTGCCGCTTTGTTCAGTGTTCACTCCGTAATGAACTAACTTATTCTCGGGGCTAATGTAAACGCCCGAGCTGCCAAATTCTCCGTTATCTCATTTTATTGTCACGAAACGTGGTAAAACTTGTGACACGTGAATATAATAGCCCAAACCCTAAACCCACTTATGTTTGAATTGTGTTAACAGACTATTAAATGTTGACACGCAATTGTGTTTGTTGAGGATTGTTTGGACTTCAAATCTATTAGCCATTCTCTGATAGGTCATAGCTACACATTAGAGTTTGTCGCAGATTGACCTCTTAACCAATTAAAGCTTTAACTGAAACATGTGTAAGGCAAAATTTAAAGATAATTTAAAAGCGGTAAAATTTCACCGATAAATTGGCAAATTGACATATTAAAATCAAGATGTTTAAGCCTCAGTTGGTTTAAAATACTGATGCAATCACTTACCCGAAGAGTAATTCCAAGTATGGAATGCATAGAATTTCAACATGAATGAATATTAATTTTTAAAAAAGTACAATGTCTATAATGCTTTTCCTCATGTAAGGTAATAATTTTGTTCAATTGTGTCGAATAAATGGTCCGTATATTGTATTTGTTCCCCTCGTTTCAACCGAGTCCCATCCTCTGAACAGTTCACTAAGGTATTATGCATTCACTGTGGCGCCAAAATTTCTTATTCATTCGGCTATATTCAAAAATGTCCTATAATACTAGAGCTTCGTTTTCAATAGCGAAAAAATTCAAGACGCACCGGCAATAACTGCGAAGGAAGAAAATCGCATTTCGGTCGAAAAGAGGGCAAATCTTTTATGTAATATCAGATTGTCATCGCGATTATTACAGGCAAATAGAATACGCCGGATCAGTAAGTGGGTTATCTTCTTGCTTCCTTTGCTTGAAATCACTTTATTGAATGTTGCGTATAATCTACTTATTTATTTTATAGCTTCGGTTTGGTTTAAAATCGATTAACGTGGCTATTATTCGTTTGGTATGCTTCTGTGAATATATAACGGTATTATTTATATTATTGTAGTATTGCAGGTTTAATTTATTATATTTTGTTTATGCATACAAAAATACGCATGGAGGAAAATCCTAAATATCTTGAAGAAAGCATTTCAAGCAATTGAATTTATCAAAGCAAATTAATATATCATTTGGCACAAGTTTCATAATACAAAATACATCAATTTGCGAGGGAAGCTTTATCCGGTAAAATAACTCCTACACAAATGTCTACTCTGCAAGATTGTTATCTCAAGTTTATAAGTGAATTGTACGCTTTAGCGGAAAACTTAAAAATCTTTCGCCTTTTTTGTACACGTTTGTTGGAACTTAAACTGTAATTTACGAAACATTTTCATTTAAATAAACAGAATTGTGTAAGACTGTTAAATTAAACGTAAACGATTGTTGTTAAAATTATAAGTATTAATATTCACGAATAATCTATTAACGTAATTAAAAGTCAATAAATACCAGGAAGTTTTCAACAGGTAATTTTGTGTTAATTATGATTGTATTGTCTCGATTGGTCTTATATTTCCTTTCAACGTTCATGACGGGAAGTATTCTCGTTATTTGGATTCATTGTAGTCGGATAAAAAGTTTCTCTAACAATGTTCAGAAATGAAGCAGTTGAAATCGATAAGTAAGCGATACTTTCGTGTTAAAGTTGCCAGGCAACCGTTTAATGAGATGTAATGTTATAACAAGTCTGCTTTGATTGCATCGCGAGGCGCTGGTGCAAGAAGAACTCAGATGTGCGGAAAAATCACTGATTATTAACTGCTAGCTAACTGTAGACTGCGACATATTCATATTTAAATGTCACGATGCGATTGCACCGGGTGCCAACTCGTGTGTAATATTATGCTCATTCTAGGCCCTGTAATGAGCTTACTGTTCTGTATTTCAAAATGATTTAGAAAAGTAAACGGTGGGATTTTTACTTTTTAATACACAGTTCGCGTCGTCTTGGCTTAAGATCTTTTGATCAGGACGCGGAAGCCTTGTTAGGATAGGGATTAAATTTTTCATCAGAACCAATCTCTAACTTACAATGAATGACCGTATTAGAACTGCAATTTTCAAACAATGTTGGTTTTATGAATAAAAAATATTAAATGTAAAATATCTAATATATATGTAGGTATACGACGGATTAGTTTTTTAAATTAATGATCTTTGTTATATTTGAGTTACATTCATAAACAAGTAAGGATATAATGGAATTGAAAAATATCGATTTCATTGAAGCACCTGCAATCGAACCGTAACAAATACGTTTCATCGGAGAACAATCAAAACAAGTAACAAAATAACAAAGAATAAAGAGGCTCTTAAATATCTCAAATACAGTACAAAGGGATAAAAATGTTCGCTGCAATTTAGCAGAGAGGCGCACCGCCTCTGTCTATTCCCGCTCTGGGGAGCAAAACCGAATTTGTGGTTCGAAAATTAAACTTAAATTGGGTGGTGAAGGTGAATTTAATATTTGCATTTACTTAATAAGCCGAGTGTTATTAGGTTTATTTTATGAAAGATTAATCGCGTTACATCTGATAAATAATGTTATATACATTTAATAATAATATATTTAAATTGTGGGTATATTTATATATAGGTATGCCATGTAATAATGAAGTATGATAAAGAGTGTAAAATACATCTAGCTACAAATATATATAATATATTCCTCGATTAAAATCAGATTGTTTCGGAGTATAATTTATTGCATATTTATTTACGTTTAAGCGCATACATTATTCAGTAAAAAAACAATTACGAATTTTATTGGAGTAACAAAACCCTTTACGTTGCGAAAACAAAATATGCGCAATATCGGAAACGATGAAACTTTTAAAACGGTTTATTTATAACTTGTTGTTTGTGTTGTTTTCTTTACTTAAGATAATTTCGTACATGTATTTGTTTATTCTTTATATTCGGGGTTGCAAAAAATTCTGCCAAGGAATTATGTATTAAAGTTTCAATCTTCATTCTTGTTCTATAGATGTTATCGTACGATACGAAAATCATTTGTATATCGATGAGCATTATGCTTTTATAATGAAGTGCAATTGTTTATGAGTGAACAAGTAGGACACGCAGGGCTGGCTCGTGCGGTTCCATTGTGGTCGGCCTGCGATGCCTGTGTTTTGTTACTGATGACAGCCACTGGAAACTAATGTATTGATTTAATATAGGTAAACGATTGATATATCGTTTTAACACATATATTATTATACATACATTTCCCTGCGAAAGCTACATTACTGAATACTTAAATAAAAATTAAAACTGCCCACATTGTATACGTATAAACGGTTCACTAAAACGTTGCTCATTGGGATACGATAACGACTATCTTATAAACTACTTATTAGATTCGATGTACTATTTTCTGGAAAATTATTATTTCTTTATACTATATTTATTGTTTCTATATGCGTCTAATGATAAAAAAAATAAGTTATTGTTTTTTATTATGACGTATTAATGAAAATAAAATGAGTTAATGCGAAGTCTTTAAGCTAGCTTACTAGCTAACTATTAAAATTATTAATTTATCATGTGATTGATGTTTGTATCATTTGTACAAAGCAAATATTACATATTGAGGAATGAGAATTGAAGGTGAAAGTATATTTATGAAAAAAGTAGGTAATAAACCATATACGATAGAAATAATGATTTTGATATCTCTGTTATTGCGTTTGGAAATTAAGAATATGAGGACATTCCTTAAAACGATGTTAAAGAAAAATACAAAAAACTGGCGAGATTACTTTTGTACATCGTGTTGACATAGCAGGCTTTTATCACCCTTTTACAGGGGGAGAAATCTCTTACACATATTTAAATAGGCAAACAATACAAGCCCGGAGAGCAAACAAAAGTGAAATAGGGATCTTTTATTTTTTCCAATTGGTTTGCAATGAAATTTTGTGAATTGTAATTTGATATTGTCAATAATACCTACTGATGTTTTTCATATTTTCCCCCGATTTTTTCCGTTTCAATCTTGCTTGAGAACAGTACTAATAAATTGTACAAGTAGAAAACTCTTTCAATATAGTTTTCGACCGCGTTCGGAATATGCATGCATTCAAAAGTTTCGTTTTCTCTTATCTACATATTACTAAAATTACGTAGTAGTAATCTTTAAAAATAACAACTCTACTACAGCCAGCAACAAATTCAGATACATTCACGTAGATACAAACGAGTAACCGGATAAGAAAGGATGATACGCCATATTTTAAGTATTGGAAAACAGCCGACTCAAACGACACCTGCCCAAGGAGGTGGGCTCATCACAGTTCCTTCCACCCTCTTTATTGATATTACGGTCGGCGCATTAACCACTCTACGAGTTGTGTATTGGCTTTCACGGAGCCACTACAATAAAACTGCGATGGGGCTGTGATAAGAAAGCAAGTTAAATAGCTCTTGTTCTTTATTTACTGTATTTTGGTTATATTTAGATCCTTCTTAGTAAGATGTTCCTACTCAAGATTTTGTAAAATTGGAAAATAAATAAACAAATTACTTTATTTTCATTTCATAAAAATAAAATAGAGACATCATTATGGAGAGTTACGATACCGATATCCGCTTTTAAATTGCTATCATGTTGATTTTCTATAATGCAGTTAAAGCCATCAAAAGATCTGTAATGGCAGACAATAGTACAGAGGTGGATTGTCGCCGTCGGACTGCTATAATGAGAGAGTTGCTCCGTTACGGTTAAGAGCTTATATTTCCATGAGCAAATGCGGTCAGTGGCGACGATTGCCTTCTGTAATTGTGTCCGCTTCGTATTCACCCTCCCTTTACTTGCAAATCTCAAGGCTTCTTGTCGTCGACTTTATATTAAAGGATGTCTATATGATTATTCACCTAACTACTAACTATGCATCTGTACGTATTACTTTAAGGTTTGTTTCTAAACGACATTCATGCGGGCAGTTTAGTTTCAATCCTCGGGAGAGAAAAGTTTTCATTTTGGTGTCACTGCCTGACCACAGCTGCAGCAACAACTGCCGCACTTTCGAACACTTTAATTAGTATTTGTAGCACTTAGTACGTCACAAGTTGTGTGAAAATGGAGTGGAGTCTTCCCTAAATAACTTGAATAGAGTGTTTGGAGTTTTATGAAAAAAAGTTCGAGGGTTCTCGTGAAACAATTTTAAGACTTAATATTGAATACTTTAAAAATTGTTTTGTTATTTAATAAAGTTCCACTGTATTGCATAAACAATATTCTTTCCGACAGGAATATATAACCGTCATTAAGTTGTTAAGGTCGTATACCACAGTTACGAGGCTTACTGATATGAACATTATGAAACATATTAAAATAAGCCTATAGCATATGAGAGCGCGTTGGAAAGAAAACAAGCTATAAATATAATAGTTTCAGTGTAGACTACAACCTATTCGGGATTTTCTTGTAAAGCCGTTCTCAATAGATGGCGTCAGGTAATAAGCTCATGGGCGATTACGGAGCTGCGAGAGAAATTCGAATTGCGCAGAAGCCTAAAGAGTATCAGTAGCGTGCAACTTTTATGGCACGTGTAGTAGATTGCAGGCGGGTAACAATCGAAATCGATTACGTCTAGTCCCAGCCACATATCTGCAAATTGCAACGATTGTCCAGTACGCCTCATTTTATTCTATGTGCAGGGTAATTTTCGTAACAGCCGATCACGTATACTTTTTTTATCTTTTAGGTATTACTTTTTGTTAATTAACGATATTTTAAAAATAAAGACAAAAACACTATATTTAAGTGACACGTTTCTTATTTTATATCACGTTATATTTCATTCATTCTTATCCTTACCTCTCTTTAAGTGACCCAGCGTGGTAAATCGTCAAATAAACATGTATTTTCAGCGTTGAACACCTAATGGCATAATGTTTTTTCAATGACCCGCCTTTGTTTTTTTTTACTAGTTCATTGTTTCATTTGTTGAGCTACACAATTTTATTAAGTCCAGTTTAAACACGAACAATTGCTGTAAACACATTCAAATAGTTTCAAATATAATGCCATTAATTAGCCACAGATTGCGATCGTTCAATTTTCGAATATGTAGTATCAATTTCTAAATTGGTATTTCTATGATGTATAAATTCTAATATAATATTTGAGTCATTGATTTGTACATTGTTTGTAATGATGCGGGAAATGCGGTTAACTCATACACTATATTCTGTTAATCAACACACTGAACATAATGCACGAGCCGATGTAATCAACGAAACCATATAAATTTGGATATTGTACACAACTGAGATCTCATTAGAAATGTTTGATTGTTATCCTTACATTCACACAAATTATTTAATTAATAAGCGTCTCACAACCGTAACATTTAAAATTTCGATACTGACTAATTTGCCAGTAAGTATTTTGAAAAAGCATTACGGTGAAATATTCTGGTAATATCAAATCACCAAATGAACAGCTTGACAGACCATTTACTGAAGGCGAACGGGCTAAGATTGTTATAATGTCACCGAATTTAATTGAATAAGGCTCGCTTATATTTTATGAGACAACAGGGTCAAAGCCACGGAGTTAATCTTCTAGGTAAAATCAATTGACAAAAATTACATTCTCCAATTTAAGGGAGTCTTATACTAAGGAGTTAAGATGTTATTTCGTTCGCTCATCGCTAACTAAAGGAAAATCATATCTAAGTACATTATTTCCTCGTTAACCCTCGTTTATGGAGGTGCGCATCTTTATGAGATTTTGGAGAGTTGTTGTGTTTTAGTTCTTTGAAGGTGTATGTCCCATGACTGTTAGATGCAACGTTTTTATAATGAAATTTAATAGTGTGTATAAGACTCAGTGTACGGGACAACACCACCGTCTCGTTGTGATGTCATCTCGGTGGCCCTTTATTGCTTGCTTGAAATTAATGTCTCCACCTTACAGTGGAGGATTTTCTACTTTGTGGGAACGTTTATCGGATTTTATTACGTAAATATTTTATGAGGAAATGAAACAGTTTGTCATTCCTGTAAAATGGCAATAAAAGAGGTTGACATTTTTTTTATTTTCAATGTTGTTTTAGAACGAGGGTGTTTGTTTTTGCCAATGTATTTTAAAAGTCTAGTGTGTTTTTAAATTAATTAATGGTATATTTTTAAAAATAAATAATCCCTTAATGTCGGGAGCGTTTAACGAGTAGTGTACATAGCGTCCAGTTTGCAGCTCCAGTCAGGAGGAGCGGGTGTGGGGTGCGTGTAATTTTCAGATTAGTTTGTTCAGTAGCGAGTGTGCGCCGCTTCGCCGCAAATATGTGGCCAATAATGCTTCCACGCAACGATGCGTACCGGCCATAGTCAATGTTGACAAATTTTTCCTTAATTTTTAAGTGCTAATAATTATTAACTCTGTGTGTTATAATATGGCTGGCTAGTCTTGAACAGTTTACCATGCAATTCGAATCGCATAGGTTATGATGATCTATTGTAATCATTACTTTCATAATCATTTTCACCATGATTGTCTACAACAAGAATAATAAATTAACTTAAATCTGTCTATATTAAATCTCAGTAAAAATGCAATACAAATATTTAATAACTCTCAGAGATCAATCAACGCTATCCAGATGTTTATTATCACTTTCGCAATAAATAAAATCGTATCATATTCTTCACTGAACGGTCTTGCTACTCGTATATAAATCATTTTTATTGTGCTGTCGAAGGGCCCGGTTAATAGCAGAGCTGGACTAAATTGGGTCGACTTATGTAATAAATAACAAAAAGAGACGCATTTTGTCAAGATCGTATGATAACCGAGAGTCGTTTATATATGAATATCCATATTTATCGATGTGCAAAAACTTTCACTTTGCGAGGCATCCGACCGTGTGCTAATGGCTGGCACATGGTTGAACGCTTTGGAATGAGACTGTATGGAAAGGGTGGAAGAGCTTAACGTTTTTAACTACACTTTCTGTATTATTTTTCTAATTTTGGGAATAACAAATGCTGTTTTTTTTGTTACATACGTATATGAATGGTTTTTAGTCAATGTATTTACTTTATGAAATAAACTCAATGATTTAAAAAAATACGTAAATTAAAGTTAATAAAAAAAATGAATAATTGGGAGCTAGTCTTAAAAAAAGCATCTACACAAAAATACATTTCCTCCGATAACTATGCACGAACTGTTCTATGTTCTATATTCTATTCTAGTCTATGATAAAGAGAATTGTGATACACAATGTGTCTCTAGTCTATGGACAAGCAAGCTTTGACATTACTTCCGCCAGTTACATTCCCGCTCCCTATGGCTCATTTAATTTTCTAGTCCAACGTCCATGTAGTTGTGGAATGTAAATGATAACTTGTTTTTGATGTATATATTTTCATAGAAAAGAAACAGTTTTTTCTTATAGTGCATATTGTTCAATGGACTATAACAGTGATAATCGATAGTGTATTGAGTAAGTTAAATGTACATATTAAAAAAAACAGCAGTGGCGGCGGAGGTTCGTAACTAGCGTGCAAGAAATTAATTTTTTAATGTATCTGCTCAGTACCTATTGTGAAGAATAGAAGGCATCGTAAAGAAAACGGTATATTCAAGAATCAAAAGTTCTACAATATGTAACATCTGCCAACCCGCACTTGGTCAGCGTAGTGGATTATGGCCCGACCCCGCACAGTAACCTACGTGTCTTTCTTTTTTTTAAGACAATCCTTTTACGTATACCCAAAATCTTCGGAGAAAGGGCCCTGGCTAATGCCGGACTTCCACTGCAATAGTGACGATGATTAAAAAATGTAATTTAAGATATCATTTAATAAATAAGAACTCTCGTGCAATCTTCTAGGTATAGGTTCTAAAATTTTATTATTATTAGCGTGAGAATATTATTTTAAAAGGCAGACGAGATAGATTAATAACAATCTAATTTAATATCATAACGCGTTAAAAAGTAATTCTATTGCAATAATTTTTATAAAATACTGCTTATATAAACGGCTACCATAAGCATCTTCTCATATAAAACTGAGTTATAAAAGAAGGTTATTTGGTTTCGCAGACAATAAAGCGGATCTTCGAGGACAATGAAAATTGCACTGAGTACTTCCTTCTAAGGAAACTTAATTCTGAATATTTAAATTAAACATATGTTTGTATTAAAAAATATTATTCTACATGAGCATTTGGTCAGAAATGAGAAATTATAAACACGATTATATATTTACCATCCCACCAAAACCAATTTTTATAGTGTCCCTTAACGAAATATTCGCCAGCGGAGGGGTGTCTTTATTTTTTACATTTAATATGCTCACTGTATAAATTAAGTATATTTGCAGCATTGAATTATAAATCAAAGGAGGATAATAAAATAGGTAAGTGGGTCTTGAAGCGAGGGATATTTAGACAATCATAGCCGGTGCAAGGGGATCAGCGGTAGGATTGCGGTGACAACAATACAAAGGGGCGCTCTGCCCTGCTCGTTAGTCGAGGAATCGTCTTGAGACAATCAGCGTATCTTCGATACCACTATTACTTTAATTTTAACGACTCCGCTTTGATACGGTTTGTATCATAAGTAAGGGGTGGGATTGGAATAATCATTTAACTATCACAATAAATATTAAGTAATTGTTCAATCGTTCATTTATAACAATTGAGTAAACTTATGATAGTAAAAACGAGTACGTATTTACCGAGATATTACATCGAATGACAAGAAAGCATCAAAAATATATTTCGTTATTCTTTTTTGTCAAATAAAGTCTTGTATAAAAAGGTTTTGTCTGTTCTATGGTCTCAATATACTTAGTCTGGCCATAAATACTGTTACACTTAATTATAAAAAAATATTACATTTGAATTTCGAATCTGTCATTTTTATACGATTGTTCATTGTGTTTTCTCATTTTGGCGCCAATACATTGTAAAATACATTGTAAAAGCAGTGGTAGCTCAGTGGTGAGAACCTCGGACTTCAAATTCGGTAAGTCGGGGTTCGAGACCGGGCGAGCGTGCAGGAAATAAATTG